>NC_056741.1:1421562169-1421649669 GCF_019279795.1 Protopterus annectens
GATTTATAATGCATTTTGGCAGCTGGAAACCTTGAAGATTTCAAAGAAACATTGCAAAATGAATTGCATGCTAATTCAGACTGACATCTAAATTTTACAGCTGCCATTGTTAGAATAACAATGACAGACGTATAAAGTTCATACCATGGTTTCTCCTTACCATAATAACCAGTCTTTGCTTGAAGTGTTGGATCATATTTTTTTTAAAGAAGAAACTTTAAATTCATTATACAGATGTGTAACCTTTTCAGTCCATTTTGCAAGTTATGTCATTCATTACCAGGCAGTATAAGGTAAAAAAAGAAAAAGCTTCAGAACTTGTTTTGTTTCCCAGTCTGCAAACCCTTGTGAACTTGTTTGAAAAGGTCATGCTGGCAGTGAAGAGTGGTCACAATACCACATGATTTGAATGTTATAAGCTAATGTCTATAAATTCTGATTCCTATGTGGTAAGATGGATTGCAAACTGAATCAAGGACAGAATGCATTTTAAGGTTGGTGATGTCTCCTCGTTTGAGGAAAGGTAATATTTTGGCATTTATTTCTCTGACCTAAATACTGGCAACAAGGATCTCTGGCTGACTAAGTTGGGTGATGATTGTAAGTTGGGTGTAGTTGTTAAATCAACCAATGATACTTGGACCTTTCCAATGGAGCTAGCAAATGTTATCTCCTGGTTTACCAAAAAAGAGCTCAAACTAAATGGCAAGAAATGTAGTATCATCACCTTCAGAAAACAATAAATTCCTACCACCTGTCATAACAACAACCCCTAACTATATGGTGACACAGTGGTTAGGGACTTAGGCACATGGGGTTGATAGCTCATTGTTTTGATCGCCACGTACCAACTGTAGCCAGAAAATCCTTCTATATCTCACAACTAATCACAAAGGACATTTTATCTACAACCAGGGAAGTTACTGTCCCACCCCCCAACTCTTCCCTGGTTAGACGGTCTGTATTAGATTATCAAACATTTAAAAGTTCGAACACCATATGGTCAACACCATATGTTCGAACTCTTAAAAGTTTGAAAATCAAAAAAAAAAAAAAAAAACCAGAAAAAACCTATCTGAAAGGTTAAGCAGGGGGTCTATCTCCCCTGCACCCCCACATGGGGGGCTGCACTCCCCACACTCCCAGATCTTTAAATATACCAACTCCGAGATCACACTACAGTGCAAGCAATGCAAAACTTCCATTTCCGCACTGTACGGAGATCTCTGTTGAAATGTTCGAACATTTACATGTTCGATCATATATTGTCGAACATATGACGTTCGAACATGTAAATGTTCGACAGCATAATATGGACCCTGGTTAGACCCTTTCTAGAATATAATGTAGCTTTTGGCACATATCTTTCTAGATATATCAAAAACACGAAAAACACAGAAGCTCTCACAAAAAAAGATCTTAGGATATCAAAAATCTTAGTTATCAGGAAAATCTGAAATCACTGTCCCTGTACTTGGAGTCTTCTGTAGAGGATATGTGTTTGCTTTCCATGACCTGAGAGACTCTGTTACCAAGGACCTCCTCTTTCTTGATATACCAAATTGTGGAGTCAATATTAGAACAAGATATCTTAATTTGCATTTGGTAATAAACACAACTAAACGGCGAGAGCATAGCACCTTCCCCTGATGTGGAAGAGATTTGTCTTGCATGTCAAGGAATGTTACTCCATCTCAGCCTTCTTACATAGCTTAGACAAATGGCTGGGTGTACTAAAATGCACGACAGGACTTACATACCTTGCCCTCCTTAACAATCTTGCTAGAGCCTAAGGATGGTTATGGGCAAGGTACAAATGACCTCTCGTCAAATAGTGTTGTATTTTCTATAATTCCCATGACTTGTTCATATGACTCCAGAAACACGTCCTTGTTTTCTTAATACTCAGTCTGGAATTTAGAATTTAATTCTCTATTTTCATTGTCCACACATCCATTCATGCTTTTATGCAGAGAATCATACTTGCCAGTAAAAAGAAGGTACTGGTTCTCCTAGTTTTCCCTCTCAGTCTCTTCATATAGCAGTTTGTGTTACTGCTAAAAGGCCACATACTCCTTTCAGAGCCCTTCTATGTTCATAATGCATTTAGTTCTAGGCAGATCATCCCTACCTGTAGCTGTGGTCTTGACTCTTGCTATTTACAACAGCTGTTCTTCATCCTGCATATGGACACCATCCTACCCACTGGGTGTCTTGAATAGGAAGTCTACTCTTCCCTTAGTCCCTTGCTGGAATGCAAGGTCTCGGGTTAGTTTCCCAAGCACCTCCCTGAAATGAATAGTAGCTTGCCCAGTGCATTAGGCTCTTGTCTAATTCAGCTGTGGTACATTGTTTCTTAGTTTCGTCTTGAAGTTAGCAATCTGTTTTTTTTTATCAAAAAGCTCTCTTCATCAAAATAAATAAATAAATTAATTAATTAATAAAGAAGGAAAGAAAGAAAGTAAAATCAGGAATGAAAGTTGTCATTTCCTAAAATGACATGCTATCTTGCAACACTGTCTGTTTAGTACATGCATTAAAATGATTAAATCTTATACATATTTTGTGATCTTTTCATCCCTGGGCTTGCTGACCATCAAGCCTCTGCCCAGTCTGATATGTTTCTTATTTCCCCAGCTACATGGAATGTTGTACTGTAAATCAGAGTGTGTGATATAGCTTTAAGAAGTTTTCCCGTGAGTAGGCACATGCCTGTAAGTACTGAGCATGTGTAAGCAAGAGTGCCATTTTGAGTGAGCAGCCAGAGTGTGAGCATGCAAGTATGTAGTCAGTCAGTTAGTTAGATAGATCATTTAAGTTTAATGTTCCTGTCATTCATCCTGGTGCATTTGTACACAACAAACTACTTAAATGATCACCCAAGCCTCAACATCTTCTTAATGTACATAAGAAGAGTGATATACCCCCAGAATCTGCAAACCCTGCATGGCGTGCACGATTAGTTTAAGAGCTATTTTTGGCAATATGGACGCCACGTGATCCTGGAACGAGTTCCCGGGATGAGCACACGAGCTCTTAAACTAATCTTGCACGGACAGAACCCGGGGATGCAAATTACCTCATTTGCAGGTGAAAACCATGCAAATGAGGTGAATTTGTGATCCAGGAAGCTGGCCATGCAGGACTAGTGTAGTCTGCAGAAATGTACTCGGGTAGTAACCGAGTGCATTTCTCCAAACTACAAAACGGAGCCATGACAACTCCAAATAAAGGGTGTATAGGCTGTGTAAAGCATGACAATGGCCAAATATATGGCCATTGGCATGCCAAAGTGGTCTGAAAAAAAAATCAACTTTTATTTTTTTTTAGCTGATCTCGGCTGTTTAAGCATAGGGCAGTGGCTTGCAAATGGGATCGGGCTGAAAAAAAAAAAAAACTAAAATTAGCAATCTGGCCAAAATCAGTATTTTGCCATTCTACTCAATGGCAGGCATAAGACAACATGGCCAGTGAATAATGTTTGCTAAGAGGGAAGGCTCAGTGTGTGACATGTAACTATGCATTAGCAGGCAATCATATGCAATGAGGAGTATGATACTGAATCACATATTTCCCTGCAGGTCTAGCTTGCACCCAACCGTGTAGGAGCAATGAACCACAGTGTAAGATTAAGAGCTAGATGACTTCATAAAGAGGTGTGTCACCTAAGTTGAAAGCTTATTGGAGCCCTATGGTCCAGGTTTGCCCTCAGCTAAGCACTGCTAAGGCAAGGGGTGTTTCTAGGGCTGTCTTATCTCACAGCAAGAAAACCATGGTGTACACAGGGTAGGACGAGCCAAGATCTTGTAAAAGGGGCTTACAGCAATTAAGCGGGTGTGCGCGGCACACACCAGGTGTAAAAAAAAAAAAAAAAACGGAAATAGCAGCTCTGTGCACATCTGAGCACTGTGTTTGTGCGTCACGCCCCCGGGCTTAAACAGGAAGGCAATGGGAAGGGAAACCAGCAGTAGGAAGGTAACCAAGGAGAAGTAGCATAGCTAGCAGATGAAATGTATCAGAATCAGCCAATTACACAAGCAGTAGACCAGCCCAGCACAGCACAATACTATAAACTATGCAAACACCTTTCCCTCTGTTTTTTCCCACAAATTCTGCACTAACAGTGTAAACAAGCATGGAAATTTTAAATAACCAAGGCAACAAAATGATAGGGGCTGCAGCAGCTATCATACATCAGCATATGGAAGAGTCTGAGGGTGGTGCAGATGAGAATGCTGTCAATCAACCAGAAGTGAGGAGACGGAAAAGAGTGTACAGACCCAGGGTCACCTACCAGTGGCTACATGAGCTGGAGATAGTGGAGCGCTATAGGGTGGACAGGGACCTCCTACAGCAAATTATGGAGTTGTGCTGGCCACACCTCACACACAAAACTAACAGAGGGGAACCCATCCCAGTGGATACCAAGGTATGTGTAGGCCTACGAATACTAGCCACAGGTACCTTACAAAGGCCAACTGGGTATACGATGGGCATCTCACAGGCATCAGCATCCAGAGTATTCCAGCAGTTCCTGGATGCCTTGTTAGCACATGCCGGTGACCACGTATATTTCCCCAACACCTGTGAGGCATTGGCCAGCAATATGCATCTCTTCCACCAAATAGCAGAATACCCTGAGGTAATGGGTGCCATAGACTGCACACACATACACATCAAAGCAACACCTGGTGAGCAGGGTGGGCTCTACATCAATGGCAAGGGCTTCCTCTCCATCAACTGACAGGTCTTGTACAATGCCCAGGGCATTATAATGAATGTGTGTGCTGGCTGCCCTGGAAGCTATCATGACTCCCACATCTGGCATCTGATGCAGCTGTACTAGAGATTTGCCAATGGGGATATTCCATATAGTCAACTAGTGGGGGATGCTGGTTATGCACTGGAGCCATGGCTGATGACACCCATCGGAAATGCACACACACCTGAACAAGAACTCCATAATGAGGCACATGCACAGACCAGAATCATAATAGAGTGTGTGTTTGGGATGCTCAAGTCACGGTTCCAGTGCCTGGACACGTCTGGTGGAGCCAGCTACATGTACCCAAATTGTCATTAGATGTGCCATGTTATACAATATGATCCTGTGGAAACAGCTGCAGCAGAAACAACATGGGGCAGGGCCACACAGCCCCCCACCATTGCTTAGGCCTGCACAGGCACAGAGTGACTCAGAGTAGGAACAACCTGAGCCTGCCCCAGTAGGCAGAAGGAGGTGTGCCCAGTATGCCTTGGCCTTGGCAAAGAGGCAATGCATAGCACATACACTGACACAGTAGGGCCCCAAGGAATGACACCTCACACATACAGTAAAAGGGATGCCAAACAAAACACTACCTATGCTTGACCATGTATAGGGAGTGTATCATGTGCGTCTGACATAGGCAGCCCGCCAGCACCATCCTCAATACTGGCACACCCGCAAGGTAAGTCACTCTTCCTACCAATTGCTAAATGGAGTAGTATGTGTAGTTACTCGTATCTATGGTATGGATGTCAGCATGCAAGGGAAGCGGGTGGCTGATTAGGATGCCAGCAGATAGAAGACACCTCTAGTAGCAGCATGAGATCTGTAACAAATACTGGTGTCACCATACTTGCCTGTACTACACAAGGTGACAAGACCCACTGCAAGAAAAGTGCTGGCCCACATGTGTCCACATGACGCACACATACCAGTCAGGGAGGCTTACATACCCAACAACAGTCTCAGCCAGCAGAACAGGTGTAAACAAGCACAAACAAAGGCTGTGCTAAGGCCTCTGAATGGTGGCTATGGAGAACATCCTCCACCAGACCAACACAGATAGACTACAACAGGTCAGGTAGTGGGATGTTACATCTGAAGGGTCAGAAACTGAAATGTAGGTCAATCAAACCTAAGGCCTGTAGTACACTGATATGCCTCTATGCAGTATGATAGGTTAGAATACAGAATGAAATGGAGAACCTGAAATATCAGGACAGACATAGCAAAGGTGTACACCTGCCAGGTGTGCTTACCCACCAACCCTATTTAGAAAGGAAGCAACAGTCAGGTATGCCCCCCAACAATCCAATGTAGACATGTAGTAACAGTCAGGTGTGACCCCTCAAATTCCAATGTCGAAATGTAGCAACAGTCAGGTGTGCCCCCCCACAATACAAGGTAGAAATGTAGTAACAGTCAGGTGTGCCCCCTCAAAAAATCCAATGTAGAAATGTAGCAATAGTCAGGTGTACACCCCCACAATCCAATGTAGAAATGTAATAATATGTATGTGTAGGTATAATAACAGTGGAGCACTGATTACCGGAGCTGGCCAAGGTAGCAGAATAGATTGGAGCATGTGTACACTATGCAGGTGTGTGTGTGATTTAAGTTGCTGTGTTGTGCATTGTGTGCCACTGGTCAGTATGTATGCATGCTGATGTTTGTCCTGGTATCCATTGCCCAGTACTGCCAAGGACAGGGCCAAGGTATCACAACTGCAGTGCCATACACAATGCTGTCCAGCCAAACACATGGCAGCAGTAAGCCATAGTAAATGTTTGGAAGTAATATGTGTCACCATCTGAAAGATGGACATGCCACGAATGTCAGCCCACATATACAAGCAGTACACAGGGGGAAGTACCCCAGACAGACAGTGTAGAATATGTAACTGTGAAATGGACACACCCCTGGAATTCTACATACCGGTTTGCAGCACATCAGTTGGGCTGCTAGTAAGGAATACCAATGTCATCTGTACAAATGTTGGCAGACAGCAAAGGTCAGTGGAATGATATATAGAGAAACAGCTGATGTCCCTGCACAAGCCAGCAGAAGTGGAATGCCCCATGCATATATGTCAGTTCGATGCATGTACTGTTCAGAGCACACATGCACCCAGCTCACACAAACACCACCAACAGGTACCACACAGGTCTCACCCCTGCTGTCATGAATGAGTACATTATGACCCCCACCTGTGTATGGCAATAGTGAAATTATGCAGCATGCAAAGCAGGTGTCCCATGCAGGAATGTCCCTAGCTGTAAGCAATATCCTGACAGCACCCACACCACTGAATCAATACTGACAGATGGTATTGCCATGAACACCATGCACACCCACCCTGTAACCCTAGGGGAATATAGTTTACTGCAATCTGGGAGTGTAAGAGTGACAGAATGCAATGGCCTGCAACATCTGGTCTGCATCACTACCAATTGGCCTACAGTTGTCTGCAAAAGGCCTGTCTCTCACCCATACTCCCAATGTATGTTATGTCATCTACACCAAAATAATTACATAACACAGTCCACAGAACCCAAATGCAAGCTCATCTGGACAAATCACAGTAACATGGTCACTATGTCTCACAGTATGAACTCTGGACCAACACCAAATTACTGCTGTGATAAGGTGATAACTATAGGGAAAACATTAGAGTATGACCGCGTGATGTATGGAAGTGGATAGAATAATGGAGGGGTGGGAGGTTGGAACATGGGCGACATGGTGTGAGTGAAGTCCACTACTCAGCTGTATGCACATACTATCCCTGGCTGCAAACATGAGAATGGGTGGCTAAGATCCTGCTCATACACCACAGTGTGTAGGGGTAATGTCCAGAAGTATGACCCCTGCCTCTGGGTAACCTGTGTGAATCTGTACAGCTGTACAGCTGTGCGTTATCGCCACAGCAAAATATGCCCCTACTGTCATGTAAATTAATGTACAACCATGGGATGCTTCCCCTCCAGAATGACATAAGTGTGCAAGTATATGTAGGCTGCTGACCACAATATCAGACACAGCTGCATTCACCCTGTGTTCTCCAGGCCATCCACTGCAAGCAAGTATGTCAACCTGACAGTACTTGATGACATAAAACATCACAGTGTATAATAGTACATATGTCTGAATATCTCTGCCAACATCAGGACCATGTAGCAAAAGCAGCACAAATACACCTACCTATAGTACCCCACCATACGTTGCCCATTCTGAACCCATACTGCCAACTGATCTACAGCTGTACTGCAGACAGAGTTTGCTATCTGTAGGTGTAGAACACAAATTCTGCACTGGAGTACAAACAACCTGGAATGGAATCACACATTCAGTATGGAAGGTCATACTGGGCATGCTCCCACACTTTGAGAAATGAAGGCCATGTCAGACAACAGAATACTGAAAGGTCATAATCTGCATGCTCACACACTTTAAGAAATGAAGGCCATGTCAGGCAATAAAATACTGAAATGTAATACTGGGCATGCTCACACACAAATAAATGAAGCACGTTTGCCAACAACAGCGGGCCATACATATCTGTCAGTCGCAGATGTTAGTGCATACACCCTCAGTACACACCAGTCATGCTTTGCCCACACATTGGATAGGAATGCACACATATATCCAAGGACAACACACTATAATAGGACAAAAGTACACATACATAAATGTGTGGAAGAGAGTAACAGTCACAAAGAGCCTACCATCATGATGCCTGTCCCACCCAGCACACATCCAAATGGATTATACCACATGATGTGCAAATGTCTATCACCATAGACATTTGCCTCTGGAATTATTAAGCATGATAGTGTCTAGGGTGCTAGTGCTAACTGTGCAACATGACTGCACAAGTCAGTAGCCATTTAGCAGTTGTATACATGTACCTCTGGACTATAAATGTGTGTGTACCTGAGTGTGGTGTGTCTGCCTCTAGATGAATGGGTTATGGCCCTTGCACACACAATCCTCTCCCCATTGCCCTACTTTGGCAAGTCTGTTGATGTCATCAACTATGAAATACACCTTTGGTAAAGGAGTAGCCTAGTAATCTCTGTGGTGCGTGCTGTAACTGTATAATGCAGTAGTGTGATAAACTAGTTAGGTAGGTTTTCTAACCCCAGACATGTCAAATGTGTTTGTGTGTGTGTGTGTGTGTGTGTGTGTGTGTGTGTGTGTGTGTGTGTGTGTGTGTGTGTGTGTGTGTGTGTGTGTGTTCCTTTGTAAGTGCAGGGATCAATGGTTTTTAGGCCATCCACAGGCACTACATCCGCCATTTCCCTACTTTGGCAAGTCTGCTGATGTCATCAACTGTGAAATACACCTTTGGGAAAAGAGTAGCCCAGTAATCTCTATGGTGCGTGCTGTAATTGCGTAATGCTGTAGTATGATAAACTAGTTAGGTAGGAGTTCTATTCCCAGACATGGCAAATGTGGATGTTTGTGTGCGTTTCTTTGTAAGTGTAGGGAGCAATGCTTTTGAGGCCATCCACAGGCACTACATCCTCCATCGCCCTACTTTGGCAAGTCTGCTGATGTCATCAACTGTGAAATACACTTTTGGGAAAAGAGTAGCCCTGTAATCTCTGTGGCACATGCTGTAACTGTGTAATCTTGTAATGTGATAAGCTGGTTAGGTAGGAGTTCTATTTCCAGACATAGGAAATGTGTGTGTTCCTTTGTAAGTGTAGGGAGCAATGCTTTTGAGGCCATCCACAGGCACTACATCCTCCATTGCCCTACTTTGGCAAGTCTGCTGATGTCATCAACTGTGAAATACACCTCTGGGAAAAGAGTAGCCCATTAATCTCTGTGGCGCACGCTGTAACTGCGTAATGCTGTAGTGTGATAAACTAGTTAAGTAGGTGTTCTCTTCCCAGACATGGCAAATGTGTGTGTGTGCTCCTTTGTAAGTGTAGGGAGTAATACTTTTTGAGGCCATCCACAGGCACTACATCCTCCATTGCCCTACTTTGGCAAGTCTGCTGATGTCATCAACTGTGAAATACCCCTTTGGGAAAAAATAGCCCAGTAATCTCTGTGGCACATGCTGTGACTGTGTAATGCTGAAGTGTGATAAACTAGGTAGGTGGGCGTTCTATTCCCAGACATAGCAAATGTGGATGCTTGTGTGTGTGTGTTTCTTTGTAAGTGTAGGGAGCAATGCTTTTGTGGCCATCCACAGTCACTACATCCTCCATTACCCTGCTTTGGCAAGTCTGCTGATGCCATCAACTGGGAAATGCACCTTTTCAAAGGAGTAGCCCAGTAATCTCCATGGTGCATGCTGTAACTGTGTAATGCTATAGTATGATAAACTAGTTAGACAGGAGCTCTATTCCCCCGACATGGACTGTGTGTATGTCTCATTCGTATCCTGTGTGGAGGTCTGTGAGTGTGTAACAACTGCACTCATTGAGGAGTGGGTTTTGCAATTTTGCTATATGATGTCCTTATGATATGTCACAATGTCCACCTTACAAGGATAACAGATGTCAATCAGCCAAGAGGCTGGGGTGCCAATCCATACCCCTACATGTGATATCAAGGCCTGGTGAACAAAGTAAGGAACCCTAGTATTACCCAGAGAACACTCTGAACCCATGTCTCATACACAAACACACTTGCCTAGGGAACAACTGCTATGCTGGTTGTACAATGCATATTGTTCACTGATAGTAACCATGTTGTCATTGCAGTGGAGTACAGAGGCCATGGCTCCCTGTCCATCAGTACATTAGGCACATCATTGCAGACAGTGTGCCTTCACTCTGTTCCCCACTGGACACCTGCAACAACTGTGGTTCCATCAAATGTGATCCACAAAGGTACATACCATGCCTTACATACATGCCCTGTATGGACAAATGCCACTGACACCAGGGAATACCTGTGTTATGCTATCAATGTAGGTGCAGGGTCAACCCGCTGTCCATTACCAGGTCCTGCCACATGAGGTCAGGACTAGCACATCCAATGATAACAATCTGTGTACACAACATATGCCAGACAACCCATGTATACTTCCCAGACACCGGCCATGTCATGGACTAAAGTACACATACATGGCAAGCATTGCACAGCACTGTCCACATACATTAGTAACCCAGGTGACTGGATGGTGAATACAATACCCATCTGTGTGGATCATTCCAGACACTACACCCATGAGCCACACTGCAGACCATTCCCTTGTGGCCTGATGCCAAGGTATACCCTTCACCTAGCCTTGTACAGCCCTCTGGCACAGCCAGCCACAACACACCCGTGAAGCAATGCACACATGCACATCAGTACTGGCACCCTGCGTCTGTATGTGAGGTGTATGATGCTTCCGTCCACATTCACAGCCAGTACAACAGCCATTGGCATACTGAAGCATGCTGTCTGATGTCAGACACCTTCACATACCCCATGCCCATAGTACTGCAGGATAACCTCTCTTGACCATTTGATATATGTGCATTACTGTATTGTGGCAAACTAACTAGGAAGTGTATTCCTGACCCTGCCAAGTATGCCAATGTGTATGAGTCCCTTAGGGAGTGTGGCTGTGTTGATGGTGATACCTGTTCATGTGGACAGGCACGTGTACTAGACCTACCTTATAGCTACCATATCACTATTGCAGATGTCACTCACCATCACATATACATTTGGAGGACTCCCCAACATGTAACGTATGTGGCGCATCCCATGACTGCATAGACATGTGATAGCAGTACATAGTCAGTCAGGGGTTTGATACCCTGGACTGGTAAGTGTGTGACACAAACATGCGTTTTACTCTCCCACCCCTCCCTGACTTATCTTTGCCTCTGTCTACCTAGCTCACTTCCTCTCTGCTGGAAGTGGAGACTTGCACCTGCTTTGCTTAGGCAGCAACATGTGTATTATAAGTAATGCTCATGATCAGCTGATGGCCTCTGCACAAATTGCAGCCCTCCATAGCCAATTGCATGGAAACACACTCCAATATCTAGGAACATCATGTTGGTGTTGGGCCTTTTCATTCACTGTGAGCAGGAACTAGATCTGTTGTTTGGCAAACAGCATCACAGATGGATTGGGGACTTACTTCTAGCAACATACATTGTGGAAACAGGCCAACACACAGGAGGGGGATGTGCCTGACTTGACTACAGACTGTTAGTGCTGCTGTACTGCAGTTGGAGTTATGTTGGTTTAACATATGTTTCCGATACCAGCCTGACATCATACAGGTAGGATGGAGTACTGCTAACATCTTGTGCCCTTGTCATGTAAGGTCCTGGTTATGGGATCTGCAACAGTTGGTAGTGTATTGCAGGGCAGACATGTTTGGCTGTGGGGGGGGGGTACCTATTTGTGCAAGACGTATGTTGTTTGGGCCTCTCAACCCCATTAACAGTGCATGTGGACATATATGTTTTTGTTATGTTTCCAATTGTATCTACAGATGTATGTCTCTATATACCTATATATATATATATATATATATATATATATATATATATATATATATATATATATATATATATATATATATATATATATATATATATATATATATATTTATATATATATATATTTTTATTTATATTTATGTATTGCTGTATATATGTAGACATATGGATGTAGACATATTTATCTACAGATGCATGCATATGTAATTATGTTCATAAATATATATATATATATATATATATATATATATATATATATATATATATATATATAGCTACATATATGGATATGTTATATCTATTTAGATATTAATGACTGGGCCGAATGATATGTTTGTGAAAACATCATGGTTATGTATATCTGCCATGGCTTAGTGGTAAATCACTTTGGCTATGGGTTGAGCCTTGCAGAGGTTGTTTATTTTGTTGCTGGGCAGAACAAGGGCCTTTGGATATGGAGTGATTAAGGCACATTTAAGTGGGTTTGCGCGGAGGTAAGCAGTGCTAACTTCTGGTTACAGTTTCTTACACTCAGTAAGCTTCTAAATTGATTATCCTGTGTAGGCATTGCTTACTGCCATGCAAACAGGCTTAAATCTGCTTACTGCTGCTTAAATGTGCTTACTCCCACTTACCCCTGAGCTACTTTCTTTAAAAGAAAAGAAAAAAAGGGTTGATAGGAAAGTGGTGAAAAAGAGGCACAAAGAGGTAAAGACAGTAGGGAAAATAGCTAGGGATGTGCAGGAAGGGTGTAGGGAAGGTCCATAGCTGCCCATTTCTCCTACAGCAACAGCTGTGCATATACACTGAATTTGGAGGTAGATTTGGACACTCACACCCCTGAGAGGGGTGAGGATAACAATAACACGTTGTGAAGCCAATTAGACCAGATTATATGTGTCCAGTGGATACGTATGGAAATTGGACAGCTATTTATGGGGCAAGATTTTTTGGGGGTACAGATTGCCCCTTTTTTTGTTAAGGTGAGAGTGAGATGGGAAAGGATAGTAAGTATACTTGGGGAGGATAGGTTGGATAGGATGACAGACAATAGAGAAAAGACAGCATACAGGGTGGTATATGACACATGTGGGGGTAAACACCTTGGTCGGGGAGGGGTGTTTGGAAGTAGCAAGCCCATGAGCCCCCAGATGGAAACAGTGGGACTGAGGTCCCCACCCATGGGCAGTCACCACTGCACCTTCACGGCCCCAAAAGTGGCTGTGCTGGGGGCTGGGTAGGATGGGCAGACTCCCCCTCTTTTTTTTTTTCAATAATAAATCTTTATTATTTTTAACTTTCTCATACACACTTAAAACATAGAAAAAATGAAAATAATTTCTACAGAATTTCTATCAACATTAACATAAAATATATACAATATATATACATGAATGCTTTCACCATTTGAATAACATATCTACAAAGTTTCCATACAAATATAATCCCTATTAGTAGTAAGGTTCTTCCAAAGGTTGTACTATGTAGTCTAAAATAAAATAATAATGGGCTTTCCTGATTTCAATAGATTAAGCTAATATAATGTTAAAAATTTGTTCCCAAATCTTTAGATTGTTTGAATGTTTACTTTGGTTATTGATAACATATTATTGATAATATATGTTTTATCGCTAAGATCTTGAAGTTTTCCCAAGTCGTTTGCGTTGGGTTCAACCAATTTGTAGCTATATAGAGCTTCATTAATAGGAAAATATTCATAAGTACAATCACCTGGGATCTAGGTGTATTGTTTGGTGGAATGTGTAATATCGCAAATTTCCAAGATAACATTGAATTCTGATATCCCATCTTTTGCAGTTGTAGTCTTAGGGAATTCCAAAGTTTATATATACATTTGCAGCTCCAAAACATATGTGGGAGGTCCGCAACTTCATCTTTGCAATATGGGCATTTGGGAGAATTCTTGGAGTTGAATTTATACAAGCTAAGGCGTATATAGTATGCATTATTATATATCATAAGTTGGGTGAAAGTTAACTTATGAAGAGAAATTGATTTTGCTGTTAATTTAATTGCGTTTATGAATTTACTTTCTTCAACCAAAGGTAATTTTTCTTTCCAATATTTCCATATAAGAAGGTGATTATGAAATTTGATATATTTTATCAGTTTATAAATAGACGTTATATATTTGGTGGTTTGTACTAGAGCTTGCCATAGTAAGGAACATTTCGTTAAGCTCTCGTGATTAACAGAGAAGTCTGTAAAGTAACCATTAGCTAATTCTTTAATCTGCCTCAGTGTAACTAAATATGATTTGGGAAGATAATTTCTTGTCTTAGATCATAGGCAGAATAATTCAGATATGGGGAAATATCTTGTAGAGTTAGATTTATTATAAGTGGGAAGTTTTTTAAGTTTATAAGTTGATTATTAATTCTTAGATTAGGGTTTTTTATGAAAGGGTTGTAAGAACATCATATACTGATATAGATTTAATGATCTAAAGAGATTTTGTAATGATAGGATATAAATTTTTATATGATCCATTAAGGCATATGTTTTAATGCTGTCTTTATTTAAAAAGGGTAAAGCTTTAGGATTCATGTTCAAATGCTCCACATGTTTATAACCCAGTTTTATCCCATTTGGGGACCAATTAGTGTTTTGTATATCATAGTTAGCTATTCTTAGAAGTCTATTAGCATTTATAATTAAATAGTAAGTTCCAAAGTCGGGTAAATCCAATCCACCTTTTTTTTTCGGAGTCACCAACTTATCATAGGATATCCTAGTTTTCTTTGGTTGCCATATAAATTTAGCAAGTTCAATATGTATCTGTTTGAAAAATTTATTGGTAATTAACACTTGAACAGATCTAAAAATATATAACATTCTGTGTAATACATTCATTTTAACAATTGATACCTTTGCCAATGTGGGCAACTTCAAGTTATTCCATCTCCTTAGGTCTGATAAAATGTGATCCCATTTTAGTTTAATATTATTGAGGTAGAAGTCCTTATTGTCTGTGGAGAAGGTAATACCTAAATATTTGATCTTCCCTTCAGATTTTATTTGCCCAATCAGAGGTAGAAGTGAAAAGGTTTTCGGTGTTTTTAAAGGAAATATATTGTTTTTTTTTAGGTTTATTTTATAATTTGATATTAATTGAAATTCTTCAACCACAGATAGTATTCTTTTGGTATCGGAAACAGATGTTCTACAGTAAATATTTAGATCATCTGTGAAAGCTGCCATAGAATCTTGGTACCATAAATTACTGGGGCATTATGGTATACATTTTGCTTAATATGCAGAAATAAAGGTTCTAAATATAAATTAAATAATATAGGGGATAGAGGACAACCTTGACGGGTACCGTTCCTGATTTGAATTCTATTAGAAAACATTTTATTTATATATAAGGTTGTATAGGGGTTATTATATAATTTTTGTAATATTAGGATAAATTCTTGAAGTATTTTAAAGTAGGGTAAAATATTAAATAAAAATTGTATGTTAACTCTATCAAAGGCTTTTTGTGCATCAGTAATAAGGGCATACATATTTAGGTTCTTTTGATTGGCATAAGAGATTAAAGTATGAAGTGTTAAGGTATTATCGCTAGCTTGCCTAGAGGTTAAAAACCCAGTTTGTTCATTGGAGATAATTAAATTCATTATTTTCTTCAATCTGGTAGCTAAAATTGAGGTCAAAATTTTTGTATCGATGTTTAAGAGTGATATAGGTCTATAATTATCTGGGTTTTGGAGGTCCGAATTTTCTTTAGGTATAAGGATTGTTTTGGATGCGTTAAAATGTAAATCTTTGACTTTGCTATTAATGATATCATTTAAAGTATATGATAATATTTTAACAAGTGTATTGCCGAAAGTTTTATAGAATTCTGCTGTAAGTCCATCTGGGCCCGGGGCTTTGTGTGATTTCAAAGTTTTGATTTTTGATGTTATTTCCTCCATAGAAATTGGTTGTACTAAATCTCTTTGTAGCTTCTCATCGATTTCTGGGAAGTTAATCTTTTGTAGGAAATCAGTATAATTTTCACTTGTAGGTAATTCAGTTTGTTCCCCATAGATTTTGGTATATATCAATTCAAAAATGTTAATAATATCCTTAGATTTCGTATATATTTTATTTTCATAATATAGTTCCGGAAACACTGCCTTCTTCTCAACCCCAAGAAAACAAAATTATTGCTCTTTTCTCCTACTCACAAGTCACCTCAACTGCACTTCACATTAACCTTTAACAATGGAGCTATCATATCCCCTGATACTACAACCCGTCTTCTATGTGTTACAATAGACAACAACCTTAGCTACAATGACCATATTAATTCCACTATAAATACTGTGGACAAAAAACTAGGGACCTTATACAGAATCAAATCCTTCCTTACCCCTGCAGCCAGAATCACTATAGCCCAAACCCACCTAATTCTCACCCTGTTCTATGCCTCTGCTATCTATACTAATCTCTCTAAAACCAACCATACCAAACTCTCCACCAGTTATAATAACATAGCCAGATTTGCCACGGGTACCCCATTTAGAACTCATCATTGTCACAACCTCAAACAGCTGGAATGGCTAGAACTACAGATCCAATTGCTTTTTCAACAACTTGTTATCATCCAAAAGATCCTCTACTACCCTAAGAATACCCCAATCCTCACTAATCTCATTTCCCCTTACAAAAATCTTGCAACTCTACGCTCAGCAAATAAACTTCAAATCTCTTCCATTAAATCCAACAACAAAGCTGGGGACTCACTCTTTTCTAACACTATAGGAAAGAGCTGGAACCATCTTCCTTCTGAACTTTCCAAACTTACTTCTACTGTACTTTATAAGAAGCATCTGAAAGAATATCTTAAATCCCATTGGCTTTGTCCCTGCTCCAACCCTGACTGATATCTTTTGCCCCCTCCTGCTCTTTCTCAAAAAAAAAAAAAATTTCTTTGGATTATTTATCTTCTGTTTAATTTTTGTTTTTCTCATGGTATTTGTTTCTAGCCTAGACTTGCTAAATAACTCTGTATAACTCTATCTTTTAATGTTAATATTGTACCAAATTTCATTTTAATTATACTTTATTGTATATCTTTGTTCATTGTTGCTGCTTGGAGCTTTTCTCCCCGGGCCTCTACTGAAAATGGACATGTATCCAGTTAGACTAGCCCGGTTAACAAATGTAAAATAAAATAAATAAAATAAATAAAGGTAGGGTGATTTAGATTGATTAATAATTCTTGATAAAGCCCTTGATGGAGTTTGTATATGATTAGCGTAAGTTGCCAATATTTTAGTTTCATAGAATGATAGTCTATTGTTTTGGATCAAAAATAGATCCTTCTGACATCTTAAAAGTTCTGTTTCTGTTTGTAAATTATAATTCTGCATTAGTTCTTTGTCTAGTGTTTTGATCTTAGACTCCAAGGTTTGTTCTTCCCTAAGTTGAATTTTTTTATAATAGGAGGCATTTTGAATGAAAATACCTCTTATTTGCACTTTAGCAGTCGCCCATTCAATATCTGGTGAGTGTTGGTGATCATCTATCTTAACTAGTACAGACTTAAGAAGATCTTGTATTTCCTGAATAATTTCTCTTTTGTTTAATAGATTTGGATTTAAAGACCAATTATAACCCCTTTGTGATAAAATATGTCTAGAATTATTAGTAAATCTTAATGTAATTTTAGAATGGTCTGATAGGTACTGAGCATGTGTACATACTTGTGGGTCAAGATTTACCAGTGTTTCAGAGATTAGAAAAAAGTCTATTCAGGACCACATTTTATGACAGCTGGAATAAAATGTAAAATTGTTGGAATTAGGAGCCTTATTGGAATATTTGAAGGGATCATATAAATTGAAATCATACTTGAGTTCGGTTAATGTTAGCGCCACTTGACTATTATATGGTCTATGGTGGGTTGATTTATCCAAATTTGGATTTTGATACGCATTCCAGTCCCCTCCTATGATTATATAATGGTTATTATATTGGTTTAATATAGGATAGAGTGTGGCAAAAAACAAATGTTGATTATTGCAGGGTGCATATATATTGAGAAGAATAATAGGTTTATCATATAGTGGTGTTGAAAGGATCACATAGCACCATCTTCCTTCTTTGTCCATTTTAAATTCTAAAATTTTATCTTGATATTGGTTTTTAATAATTATTGCAACCCCTGCACTATTAGTTTTCCCTTCAGAGGCTATAACTTCTCTTATCCATTTTTTCTTTTTTCTTTTTACCCATTGATCATTGGTCATATGTGTTTCCTGAAATAGTATGAAAGACGCCTTTGCTTGTAAAAATATACGAAGACATAATTTCCTCTTTTTCAAGTTTTGAATTCCCTTAATATTCCATGAATCTATTTCCCACATTCCCAAAATTTAGTTTTATGAAAAGCTATTAAAAATCTGGGAAAATATGCTCGATTTGGTTGAATTTTTAGTGTGTACAATTTGTGAAAGCATTCTAGAATTCCCGTCCCCTTCCAGTACCTACCCACTAAACCCCTGGATGAGGAATTAAATAGGCCCCTAATACAGTTCAACATTACCTTGACTAACACCCTAAGCAAGTACTTACCATCTACGCTGATAAATATATGAAATGTATAATATAATGGACCTAGATAAACTATTACTAAATCTACAAAGCCTAACCTACTCATTCCCTAACAAACACTACTTATCAACTACATCTCTAATTATTATATTGACTTACAATGATTCAGACAATAAACACAAGTAAAAGATATCTGGACTTTGCGATTAGTCACACATAACATTTTCACACTGTGTGCTAAAGTGATAGTTTAAGATATTGCTAAATAGTAACTCCCATATTAATACAACAATTATAATCTTATAAAATATATTTATTTAATGTAGTCCTCCTCTGTATGTATCGCTACCCATTATGTTATATACGATGTAAAGACTTTGTTCTCCTTATATATTTGGTACCTCACGCATATTCATACTCATAATAGCTGTTTTAAATCCAAAAGAAAGCAGTGTAATTTTTGGTTTTCAAACGTCGGTAACAGTATACCAGATATTCCGGTAATTAGTTACCCAATGACTCAAATAAGATAATTACCTCTATCATCCTTAATCACAATTTAACTGAAGGGATAGTAACAAGTTTAACATACTGAGTGTTTAAACTATTCCACAATTAACCCAAATGTGAAACACAAGTTTTCAAATCCGAGCATTAGATCTAACATATCCATTTGATGTCCTATGTGATCTCACATCAATATCAATGATACAACCGTAATTGAATAATGTTTGAAAAAAAAAAAACTATAGTCATTATTACTTACATTAATTAATCTTATAGCAATTAACTATAAGACTGCAGATATTTGTAATAGATCATTTATGAATTATCCTAAACTATGGTATACCAACAGATTTCCAGCAACACATAATTTGAAAATATAGTGAAATCGTGTATGCCTTCATTATACTAAGATGATTGCTAGGTAACTTGTAGACAAATAACATTAACTATAGTTATATAGGAATGTATATTATTTTAAATATACTATTTATGCAGAAATTAAAAGATTTTCATTGAGTATTTCCCCATCAAATATTATGGACATCATTGTTGTTTTGTATCCAGTTATTGCATTCAAGGTATAAAAATGGCATCAGGATTCAGCTTAGGTGCGCTTAACATATTTACAGAAGAGTAATTAGTGTAGTAACAACCCTACAAGATGTAGATTTAGTGTTTGTGACGATGTATACATTTATTTAAACTTCATATTGACTTTGCAGGTATTCCATCGGGTTAGCAAGACCATTTGTAGATTGCTGGCTTCACGAAGGGGGACTCATATCGCAAACGGACTTCCGGATGTGCCACAGTGAATCTCCACCCCTGGAAGTAGAAGAAAAGTCACTTCAGCTGTCCTCAAGATCAAGATGGATGAAACAGGGCAAAAAATTTTCGGAGGGGCATCTGACGAACCACGAAGCCAATATTGGATCGTAGATGACCTGAAAACCGGCCTAACTCACACAGGACACCAGACAATGGATAATTTAGACCACGCATTACAGTAGAATGTAAATCCGACTTCATACGATGTGCTAGTCGCATCGGAAGTTAAGACAAGCTCTCAGAAGCAGGTAAGGTTTTAAACACTTTCATGAAGGTAGACTTAGCTTCTTTTTTGCTGGTAACTACATATTTCGATCCCTCGACAAAAAATGATAGTGCGTTAGGGTATTTCATCTGAAATTTTATCTGTTTATCAATTAAACACTTGCAGTAAGGAGATAGTGATTGTCTGGCTTGTCTGATTTGTATGGGCAAGTCTTGGGCCAGAGAAATTCTGTTATTATTCCAGATAATCGAGCCTCCATTTTTCTTTGCAGTTAATATTATTTTATTGACATCTTGGAAATTCAGGATTTTTGCATAAACAGGTCTTGGTACATTAGAAGTATAGGATTCTCTCAGGGCTCTATGGGCTCTTTCTATTGTTATTTGTTTTGCAACTTCAATATCACCAAATAGATTTGCAAGAATTTGTGTAATACCAGGAATTAGTTCATTGTATTGTATATTTTCTGGTATTCCCCTGATGATAATATTATTTTTTCTGGATCTTGCCTCCAAGTCAATTATTTTAGCTTGCATAGATTGGATATCTGTTTCATGTGAATCTGTTTTCTTAGCAAGCAAAGCTATTTTGTCTTCATTTTCTGAGATTTTTGCTTCAAATTTATCCATTCTTTCCAGTATTTGACTGCAGGAAGCTCCAAAGGTTTGAACTTGGTTAGCCAGGTCTTTTATAGCTTCTTGGATAGGAAAAAATGCTGTTTTGATGTCTTCCATGTTTGCCAGTTGTTCTGGTTTAGTTTTATTCCCAGTCTTTAAAGGCTCTTGTTGTTTTACAATCTTTTGTCTTTTCGAGGTTAAGTCTTTCTCAGGTGATGAGAGTTCAGAAAGTTTAGTTTTTGTAGTTGTTGTATCCATGTTTTTGTCTTCTTTCGACATAATACAGCAGTGTAAGATTGTGTTATTTTTTAGTATAACTGAGCAGGAATTTCTGAGCACACAGTTCCTTTGAGACTTGCTTCAGGTTCAGGTAATCAGTTGTAATCCTGGAAGATTTGTTATTTTTTCAGTTTTATTCACTTCTTCTCCAATTCTAGATCAAGGATAGAGTTGTTATTTCTAAGAATTGTTGCCAAACAAGCTGTGATATAATCTCTGGGTCACGTTTTCATCTGAGTATTTGGAGAGATGTAGGCTAGCAGTGTTTACAGAACGGCAGCCATCTTTGAATCCCCACAGACTCCGCCTCTAAATGTGCCATGTGGCCCTCAAGCTGGCGTATTGGGTCTCCAAACTCCTTTTGGAGCTCCCTGTGCACCACGGCCCTGACCTGACTGCGGGTGACTGGTTCCTGTCTGCCCTTGATCCCGGGGGTCCAATCCCCATCCTATGTGGCGGTTCCACCCTAAGAATCTCCAGACTGGTGACTGATGAAATGAGATATAAGGAACAACAAAATACATTAAAGGAGAATTTCACAATGAGGGGATATGACAAAACTAAGGTTGAGAAAGCCATTATTGAGAATAATGGACTCAGAAAAGGGAAAGGAAAACCATACATTTATAGGCATAAGAATAGAACAAAAGAGAGCTCAAATGAAACCACAAAAAATATGCATACAAGGTTAGTGATACCATATACTAATAAAAACAATCAAATAAAGGAAATAATAAATAAGAATTGGCCATTACTTATGATAGATGATCGAATTAAGGGAATAGCTGGTGATAAGCCTAACATCACCTATAAAAACATGAAATCTTTAAAAAGAATACTTTGCTATGAACACGATGATCATGAAAATGAGAATTTTCAACAGTCAATAAGAAAGGGGACATTTGCCTGCAGAAACTGTAATCAATGCAATTTCATGCTGAATGGGAATGACTTTATACATCCCGACAATGGAAGGAAAATTAGTTTTGATAAATATGCTGACTGCAGAAGTAGAAACCTCATATATATAGCAATATGTCAAAGTTGTTCCTCATTTTACATAGGGAAAACAAATAGAACCCTACGTGAAAGAGTTAGAGAACATATTTATGCCATCAACAAAGAAAATGAAAATAATGCTCTAGCTAAACATGTTATCATGAAAGGAACAACACATAAATTCAAGTTCATGGCATTGGAATTAATTATTAGAACAAATAGGCTAGGCAACATTAAAAATTACACCGAAGAAAAGGAAAATAAATGGATCATCAGACTCCAAGCACACAAGGGACATGGCCTAAATGAGAAAGTTTCATTGAAACCATTCCTTATGGCCAAGCCATACAAACATTAATTTGATTTATTTTATATCTGAGTTTCATCCTACATGTGTAGGTATACCTATGATATTGATAATATGAAAGCATATCTACAATAATTGTAATTTTGATAGGATTGATATATACACACAACATAATATATCCTATATATTATATTTTATTTCCTATGGAAATAATACTGTTCATATATTTTAGATTTTTATATGCATTAAGTAGTGAATGAATAAATTCATTCCATTTAGATATAATACACAACACATTACATACATTCCTCACTTAATGTTTTTGAATTGTATTTATTGTTCATCATATAATTTTATAGAAGTTTTTATACATTTTTAACTAAGTATTCATGTGATAAAGTATTTAGATGGTTAAGGTAATATTTATGTATATAGGCATATATTCATATTTGCAGTTGTGTCTTTATTCAATTTTGTTAAGATTTAAACTCATCTTAAATCAATATATATAATATATACTATTTAATCATAATTATTCATTATTGTTAATTGATTAATTGATTAATGTGATTTTTAGACAAAGTATATAAAGGCATGATGGGATTTTAATTCTTGAGGTCTGAAGAAACGTTGTATTTGAACGTGAAAGCGCTTACCAGTTATCTATTAAATAAACTGCTTGTGGTGTGCCAGCCGTGGTGTGCTTCTTTAGTCTGCTACAAGTTACTGTTAATTCTTCTTGAGAAGCACCTTACCTGATAACACTCGTGTGTTTTCAGCTATTTTTTCAGTTTTATTCACTTCTTCTCCAATTCTAGATCAAGGATAGAGTTGTTATTTCTAAGAATTGTTGCCAAACAAGCTGTGATATAATCTCTGGGTCACGTTTTCATCTGAGTATTTGGAGAGATGTAGGCTAGCAGTGTTTACAGAACGGCAGCCATCTTTGAATCCCCACAGACTCCGCCTCTAAATGTGCCATGTGGCCCTCAAGCTGGCGTATTGGGTCTCCAAACTCCTTTTGGAGCTCCCTATGCACCACGGCCCTGACCTGACTGCGG
This sequence comes from Protopterus annectens, assembly GCF_019279795.1. Classification (NCBI taxonomy): domain Eukaryota; kingdom Metazoa; phylum Chordata; order Ceratodontiformes; family Protopteridae; genus Protopterus; species Protopterus annectens. The sequence continues at coordinate 1,421,585,798 of NC_056741.1, forward strand.
GTGACTGGTTCCTGTCTGCCCTTGATCCCGGGGGTCCAATCCCCATCCTATGTGGCGGTTCCACCCAAAGGTGGTGCAAGGCCAATGGACAGAAAGGTGGTCCCAGGCTGGGCCTCAGATATGCTGGTGCCCAGTGCCATGGCCAGCTGAGGTGGGACAAGTAGGTCCTCTAGGACTGGCCTCCCCACATGGGCTTTGGTATTGCAGTTTTAAAACAGATATGGGTTAGTAATCGTCAACAGCATTCATGGTTAGTTATAACAGCATGCATAGATATTCCCATTAACCCAAGACACCAGATTTTGAACAGTTGCAGTGCAAGCAGAACACATGCATATATGACACAACAGTGGCCATTACAACAGCATGCAGGTTTCATTGATGGCAACAGGCCACCAATATGAGTGTATTTCAACATGGCACATGCATAGAACCAAATGTGAATATTTATAATGCAGTAGGACATATGTCCCAACAGAAGGTTTGAGTGTACACATACCCATAGAGGTGTGTTTTTAGTTCATTGTTGCAGATATGGTAGGGTTGAGAGAGAGAGGTCAATGAACAACTAATATTTACCTGTATGTTTCACAACTTCCTTAGTCACTGCAGTTATCTCTCCATTACATGTATTATTGCACTACCCAATGTCCTTGTTTTGTACTATGATATGTTTGTAGATTACTATCTACGTGAACTGTGTTTTACCTACAGTCTACACCTCTTACCTGGTATAGCTGTGGAGGAAATCTTTGTTAACACTACCTGACGATTTCTACACATACTCCCAGATTCCATGCTGATGTTATGCAGATACCTATCAGTCTGTTATTGAACACACTCTGGTCAAGGCTTGACAAGATGCATGTGTTAATGGGACATTTTGTGAGCATTGCTGTCAGACACTTTGGGTGAGATGCTACGATTACAAGTTTGTGTTACTTTACATTTTCTGAATATTTACAGGTCTGACTATCAGTTATATGTCATTAAAAGCTGCCTACATGTCTTGGATCATCAGACTGATTTGTCAGGGGGACAAGGTACCAGGCAGCTGATTTAGGCCATTTATCTGGACATGCTGGACAGATCTGAACAATTGGGGGTAGGATATGCATACAGATTAGTATCATAACATTCTGAATCATTCTGAACAGCTGATGGTTATGATTATGCTTACAGCTTACTATCTGAGCATTCTAGCAAAGTCTGTACAGGTGTTGGGTCTAAGTATACATACAGCTTACTATCTGAACATTCTGACAAATTTTGCACAGTTGTTGGGTATGATTATGTATACAGCTTTCTACCACTCCTGGGATTTGAACCCCTGTTGCATGCTAAAAAATATTACAGTTGACATCATAGTACAGTGTGCTATCAGGGAACTGGTGTGAAACTTTCCAATGTTTTCTGTCTAAGTCTTCCTCAGTTGTACAGTACGACCTCTTGGGACTTACCACATTGTTATACAGAACTTCCGACACATATTTTATTTGCATATCACAATGTAGTTAACACTGCTTCATGCAACAGTACTATTTAGAGAATGCAACACTACACTAACATATGTTAGCAGAGTAAACACAAGCACGCCAGAGGTTATACCTTTATTTACAGGATATTACACCTTTATTGACATACAACCTATATGACACTCTTCCTGCCATATTGTCTAGTTTATTCAGTACATCCCTTACACAATACATTTTTATACTAATACAACACTTTCTAAGACTCTTATATTTATTTGTTATGACATTACATGCAAGATTATGACTAACCTGCCTCGCGATGCAGCCTTTGCAACCTAGCAGCATGGGCTTGCTGGTTTACAACCTGCTCATCTGCAGCTGTGAGAGAAATACAGTGAAATTTAGCAATACCTATCCATAGTATACACAAACTAGGCAATTATTAGTTATTGGGATGGGTACTTACTCAGTGTTGGGGCATCAGGCATCTGCCTGACTTCTTGGATCCACTGGTCCAATAAATCCCTCTTACACCGCTTCAGGTCAGCATGGTGATGCCTGACCTGCTCCCCAGTTTGGGGGATACCTGTCGAACTAGTGAGGTCATTGACAAGACTGTCCCAGGCCTCTGCTTTATACTGAGAGCCCTGGTACTGGCCCTGCAGTAGCCTCTCCTCATGGTGATATACCAGGATCCATACCATGAATCTGGTCTCCTGGATACCCCAGTGCTGTGCTCTAAACTGAGTGCCTTCACCACCTCCTTGCTATTCTGTCTACAGGAGGGAGCTGCAACCAGTTATGGAAAGTATTCCCACCTGTGGGGTTTAAATATGACTGATTTCCCACACTTCTCCAGTTTTGAAAAGGCTAAGCTATGGGCAAACCTGCTTACCTATGGTTGGCATTGCTTAAAGGGGTATACCAATGGGCAGACTGAGTTAGCTGGCCTACACATTGCTTACACCTAGTAAGCTAAGCTGTGCAATGCTTAGCGTTGCTTAATATTTAATTTGCATTTTGGCATTCATTTATTATTCATGATATGTTATACATGCGTTTGGTATCCATGATTCATGCATATGTACACTGTATGGGGTCCTTGTGTTTATTAGGGGATTTCAACACTTGGGCTTAATGCAGTACTCAAGTTCACATATTTATGTCCTGTAGTAGGATATACAATTTAAAACTGTATATAGATTCCTTTCACATGTTCAGTTTGATTTTTCTATAGTGAGGATTTGTTTTGTGAAACCTCAATCTTATGTACTGTTGTGATGGCTTAGTGGTTAACTACTGTGACTGTAGTGTACAGGGTCCAGGGTTCACATCCTGCAAAGGTTGGCTGTTTTTTCATGACCAGAACAGCGGCTGATGCATGCTGAGTGATTAAGTCACTTTTGAGCAATTGTAAGCAGGTTTGTGTGGCTTTTTGCGAGGATAAGCAGTGCTTACCACTGGTTACATATGCTTATAGAGTTAGCTTCAATATTGCTTAACCTGTGTGAGCATTGCTTACCCCCATGCAAATGAGTTTAAACCTGCTTACTAATGCTTAATCATGCTTACACTTGCTTACTATTGCTTACTCCCACTTACCAATGCAATACTTTACACAGTTATGTCTGATGGTTCTTGGGGAGGTGGGGAATTTGAAAACTGTATGGAGTTATCATTTATTACACATTTTACCTTCCATTTGTATCCGTGTTATTATATGGGGTACGTGTAATTATCTGTGGACTTTGCAACATTTATGACACTGACACCTCACACCTGCATTTAATGCAGTACTGTAATTCACAAAAATATGTTATTTATTAGGTTATGAAACTAAAGATATTGGTCATAAAGTGATTTGACATGGAAAATCCCTCAGAGCCACACGCTCCAGAGATCTAAACCTTGTCATCACAATAAACAAAACATGCTGGAGGGGATAGGTTCTTGACCCAGAGACTCCCCAGACTCTGGAATAGACTGCCCATACATGTCAAGCAGAGCGTCTCTTTGGCCCTGTTCAAAAGGAACCTTGATGATTGCATGGGAGAAAGGAAATTTGCCCCAGGGATCATGTCAGTTGCCCTGCTAGACAGGGGTCCAGGGAAGTAAATAGTGTGGGAAGAAATAGCCAGGGAATTGTTATGGCTAGGCTTGTGCAGGCCCTAGGGCCAATAGCCTAGTACCAACCTATGAACCTAAATGGAATGTATTACAGTGGGACTCAAACCGGGAATGACTGCTCGTAAGGCAAATGCTCTGCCCACTACACTACACTGTAGTGCTTCATTTGCATATATCTTGCTTTTTATCCTCTTCTGCTATTTAAGCTGCATTAACTGTAGCTAAGTGATGGGCAAACCCACGCAGCTATGGTTAGCTTTAATGGGATTCATATTAAAAAAAATGGGTTTGTTTATTTGATTTTATTTCTTATTGCTGTTGTATGCATGGGGGAATGTTGCTGGGGGAATGCAGACACCTGGAGGTAGACGCTCCACACCAGTGATCACCCCCTCATTGGTCAGGTCTGACCATAAGCTATTCACTGTTGACATCCACATCTCACCCCCAAACCCCAGTTAGGACACCCCCGTAAAAATCCTCTACCTAGCCAACTTCATGGTACTCAAGTCAGATGTGAGAAACTTTGATACACCCATGGAGAGGGGAGATGATAGATCAACTGCTGAATCCTACAGTGAGGCACTGTGTGAGCACATCCACTCGTGCATGCATTGTGCCATCACAAATAGAACCAAGATGCTCCCCTACAAAAAAAGAAAGCTAATATGATGGTCCCCTGTCATAAACAAACTGTACAACAGAAGGAAGAGACAGTTGAAGACAGAGGGATAATCTCAGGATTCCAACAACTCCCTTACCAGCCTCAGTAAGAAGCTGAGAGCCCTCATAAATTCTGCCAAAGCTAGTTACATATATGAAATAGCCACAGATTCCACAGACAACAAGTCATTGTATAGTTATGTCCAGAATCTAACTGGCAATGCTCAGAACTGATCTGAGCTACAACAGAATGGCATTAAATATACTGATCACAAGAGGTTTGCCAATATCCGGGCAGATCAATGTATTCCCACATTCACCCCCTTCTCACCCCATAAAGGGCCCATCTCAATACCAAACTATTGTATAATACAAGTAATCATGGCCACACAGGTAGAAACCACAGTCTCCACAGCTAAGAATACAGCATCCATTTGAACAAATGACATTCCGGGCTGTGTACTACATGGACTACAAAATGAACTAGCACCGTACCTATATGTCATGTGTAATCATAGCCTTGCCTCTGGCTTTGTGCCCACTGGGTGGCACACAGCTACAGTTATCCCACTCCACAAGGGAGATCCATCTTGGATCCCGGGAACTACTATCCCATCAGTCTGACAAGCCTGATCTGCAAGGGCATGGAATGCATTATTATGGAACATATAAACAAAGACATTGGCAAGCCTCAAACACTGGACCCCTCCCAGTTTGGCCTCGTGAAGGGCCAATTATGTCTCCTGAACCTGACTGATGTCTTTTAATCAGTCTCCAGAGCTATGGAAGGGGGTAAGGTGGTCCACACAAGCCTATCTGGACCTCGCCAAGGCCTTTGGCACAATCTCCCACTCTGGAAACATAGATAAATGTACTAAGCTGGCTATACATTTCCATGTCACACAATGGGTTGCCAACTGGCTTACTGACAGAACACATACTGTAAAAGTAGCTGACTACAATACCAGCTACAAACAAGTGACAAGTGGAGTACCTCAGGGTTCAGTCCTGGGACCGCTCTTGTTCAGTATCTACTTCTCTGAAGTACATGCAAACACTATGGCACCCTGTCTAACAAAGTTCCAGATTACTGCAAACTGGGAGCCACTGTTGAATCCCCAAATTATGTGGGTATTCTACTAAAGGGCATTACAGAAAAAGATGCTTGGTGCCAGAGCCATGGGCTCAAGCTTAATGGCCAGAAATGTGTAGTTATCCCCTTTGGGAAATACCATGTACCCATGCATTAACACATAGGTGGCAGTACACTAAACACCAAAGGTGTGATGACAGACTTAGGGACACAGGTGGACAGTGGTATCACATTCAATAACCACATTGGCACAGCAGTGAGGAGATTCTTCTATGTGACACACCTAATCACTAATGGCTTTTCATCCAGTAAAACTGAAATAATTGTCCCACTGTACTCATCCCTCATTACACACAATATAGAGTATAATGCCCCATTTGGTATGTACCTCACATGACATCTGCAACAGCTGCAAAGGCCACAGAAATACATCACTAAAATTATCACAGGCTTAAATTAGATGCTCTATGCTGACCACCTCAAAAACCTCCAGCCTTTGTGGCATATCGTATACTTAGAGACAATCTCTGCTTAACATACAAGGCCATGTCAAACCCTAGGTATTGACATCTGTAATAAGTGTATGTAATGCCATGTACAATACATGCGTCTGTGTGCTGTCATTACAGTAGCAAGGGGTGTGAATGTCATGTCTGGGACACACAAGTATATGAGACCTGCACAGCACTGTTATCCATGTGAATGTGTTACGTACAGGGGTAGTAACCGAGGGTATGTGCTGTCACACTGGAATTTAGTGTAACATGGCGGTACTACTTTTGACAGTGTTGTCCCAGGCAAGGGTGGACTGCTAAAAGTACTACTGACAACAGGCACACCTGCAGGAATAGCTGGACTCTGAGGCCTCAGTGTCATGTTCCTGATGTGTGGGCTGTGTCACCATGTATATCCCCTACTGGATAATGATCAAGCATATGGAATGCCACTGTAGAGTACTGTCTGTACAGAACATGTTAGTGAGGGCATACTACATTTAGTACTGTCATACATATTGATGTCAAACATCCATCTGTCAACACATTCAGCCTACTGCATAGCTACTTGCAAAGCTGATGTCTGTGAGTCCCTCTGCAGATGTGTAGATGGCAGGTATCCAGCTGGGATATGTACAGACAACCAATGCTTGATTGACACTGACATGTCTGTCCAGCTGTGTACTAACTGGCACATATAGGAGACAACAACCTGTATGGACCACCTGCCTTGAGTACCTACAATACACTACCACAGTCAACAGAACATGCTTGGGTACAGGTGTCCAACACAGGCAGTAAGCATGTGTTGTAATACATGTTGCATACATTTCAACTGGATCACCTCAGTGGCCATGTGCAGAAGGCACCCTGAGGATTGGCTGATGCATGTCACTCTTACCCTGATGGTCACCAAAGTGGTGTCTGTCGATAGAATGCCTGCTGGCACATTGCAGGTAGCATGATACCAATGTACACACACCCTCTACACAACCCATCTCCCCATGGACACAGCTATGACCACCTACAGCAATGCACCACAGTACTGACACATGTGTACACGTGCATTCCTGAGGATAGCAGTGTCTGTGTGTTAGTGCACCTATAGGTTGGAACTCCAAGACTGCCTTCACAACCACCTCAACACCCATTGCCATAGTCAGATGTTGCTACTACTGTGTCGGACTTGACATGTACCCTGTTACACTCCTCGCCCTAACAGCTACATGAGCCATGCATTACCAGCACAAGTGTTGTACAAATGGGTTGATAAGCATGCAAAGCCCATTGAGGTCTGTCACATGTGTGTATGTGTGCATGTCTACATATCTGTAGGGTACAACATTCTGAGCCCACATACTCCTATTACACTACACATTGCCACACAGTAGTTCAGATAGTGTCGCCACCCATAGGTGAGGCATGACAATGCAACACACTACTATGCCTGTGGCATATGCATTAGATGCAAATCCCTGTAGTACCACAGCTGCGATATGCAATGGGTTGTATTGCAGTCATGGACAATGTGTGATAGTCAGTATGTCAGAGTGTCATCATGGGTTCCAGTGCATACAATAACTACTGGGGGATGTGGGTGCTGTGTAAACTGTCAATACACAATGGTACACCCAGTATATGCCCCATGTACCACTTTATGGTTACCACTGTCACCATCAACCATACAGGTAACTGAAACCACAATGCAGCCCATTTACACATGTGCTGTGTGCAGCCTACCTGTGACACATTGGACACATGGGCTAGTTAGTTAGCACCAATAGGCCCAGGTCTCTTGGATGTGTGCTTGCCTGTTGTGTGTCTGTCAATGTGAGTATGATGGCATGTCACACTATGTATTATCCATATACGACCATTACATCCCCCATTACCATACTGTACATGCCTATGGATGTTCTGCATGTAACGTAACCTGGTACAAACCTCACCCTAAACATTGTGTGGTGTGCGCAATGAAAGCCACACAGTTCAGTAGCACTACATACCTACGTAGGGCTCTAGTCACAGTGTTGCCATGTAAGCATTTACGTGTATGTGGATGGGTCTACATATGGTTGCAGATTATACATGCCCCAGTGGGTTACCTGTCTATGTGGCACAGGGCATTAACTGTTAGACAACCCTGTGATGTGTGCAACTGTACTCTGGATATGTCACAGCCACGGTGTCACCACAGTGCCATAACCCTTGTGGAATATGACTGCAGACCATCCTCCTGCTGACACATGCACACCTACAACACAAATGGATAACATTATGGAGATCACATTCACCCATGTTACTAACAGCTGACATGCACCACAGCTGGATGGCTACACTACCTGACATGTATGCATTACACATTACTCCTGACAACATGTTACACTGCAGTACATTGCTTCAGTGTAGTGCAGTCACTGTATGCATCAGAACCATATTAGCCTATCCTTGCATCGATGTTATGGATGACAGGGATGTGGCACAGGTATCATCATATGCACAGGGTGTGTTGCTGGTTTGTCAGAGGTCGAGGGTGGTCCATACATTTGACACCATGTGTGTGGGTGAAGGGGTTAATTATTTGGATGAGGCATGGTGATGTGGTGCGTGTCGGTATGGGGTTGTCCTATGTGTGTTTGTATAGTGTGTGGGCATGCATGCACACAGTTCTGCCAAGTGGCTGCTCATACAGGTGTTTTTGGGCAGCTGCAGACCATATCTGGCAAGGTGTGTATTTCACTGCTTCCTGCCATGGACACATTGACTGTGCCTGCCAGGGGGTTCCATGGGCACATGCATGTACAGACCTTGAGGTGCTGCTCTCCCCTGATGATGACAGATGTCCAGTGGAACCATGTCCCACATGGGACTGGCCAGGGCCACGTGCACAAGGCCTGCTGTGGTGTGGTGTAGACAGCACCCCCAGTGATGTGCTGGGGCTACTACTTCCAGTATGGGAGTGGCTTGGCGTCCTAGCACATCCACGTCGACCGCCAGATGTTGGTGTCTCTGACCTACGTCCACGCAGCTGTCACACCACTCCCACCAGGTCTTCAAGCACAGACATACTACAGTCGAGGAGGCCCACCATCTCACCCCACCACCTATCCATGATCTGGTTCTGTTCACGGAGGGCAGCAGCAAGTTCACAGATGTTGTCACTTACAGATGAGTTGGCAGTCCTCTGGAGCCTCAGGCCCTGTCTGGTGTACATTGCTATATGTGCCTGTGCCTCTATGACAGCCTGAAACATGCGCTTGGTAGTACCAATTGTGGCACCTCTGCCATGGGCAGGATGACCAGCGCCCCTACCACAAGCACCCTGGCACATCCGCCTATGTGATGGCCTGCCGAACATTTGGCGATGCCTGCTGTGGACAGACACAGCTGGCATGGTCACCACACTACCCTGTGCACAGCCACTGACCGCCAACTGTCCCTCAGCTATGGCCACTGGTGTTGAGGTATGTATAGACAATGAAACTGTGTACAGGGATGGGGTGGCTAAGAGGGGAATGTTAAATGTTGGTGCTGTGTTGATCCCTGACAAACCCACTTGTGCCTCAATCATGGTCTCATCATCGTCAGTGTCTGTATGCACACCAACATCAGGTAGCCTGCAGGAGGGACCCTGACCCACCTCAACACCTGTGGGGGGAACAACAGAAATGCACTTTAAGACCTGTCAAGCATTACATAACAATACATACATACACATACACACACACACACACACACACACACACACACACACACACACACACACACACACACACACACACACACACACACACACACACCACCTTAATACCTACCTGTCTGTGATGCTACAGGCAGTCCCACATTTATTCCCATAAGATGACCATCATGCATTACACCTGGTGACATACACTCATTAATGCCACTCTTTAATGTCTCATTTCTCTAAATGCCTACAAAAGTGACCACATGCCAACAACTGTTACTCCAGTAACTCCATGACCTGAATGTAGTACCTTTTTCATGACCTCACTGCTGTCATTCAGTGTTCACCCTGTGTATGTTGGGACTTTGTGAGCTTGGCCCCTATATGTGAGGGACTGATACGTTCCCCCCATAATGTCACACACTGTACTGTCATGTGTACGGATTGCTCAGTACATGCCTGACATGCTGCTCAATCAACCTATCATATGACAGCTGTGATATATGTATACACTCCCTGCTGTTGTCTAGTAATTCCCCAATGCATCTGTACACCTCCCAGCTGTATGTGATATTGAGGGTATACCTGGTATCTACTATCCCTCCCAATGCATGTTCCATGCTACATACCTTATTAGACTCTCAGTTGTCCTGTGATTACATATCAGACAAGTATTCCTGTTGTGTCTTGTGTCAGTCCATGTCCATGTACTGCACTATCACAAATAGAGTACTGCCATATGAAACACTCCACAGTCACACATGGGCATACATGGACACACACACAACCATGTACACATGCATTCACACATCCTACATGCAGCACCCTCCCTCCAATATACCATATTGAACCTACAGACTACATGTACACCCACCCACAGAGAGAGAGAGAGACACACACACATGCACGCATGCATGCGCATGCACACACACACACACACACACACACACACACACACACACACACACACACACACACACACACACACACACACACACACACACACACACACACACACACACACACACACACACACACACACATACAGGTGAGGTTGCACAATGATAGTACACTCAGTCCTCTCATTATCCATCTATTAACATGCATAACATATGGTACACAACGGCATGCAGTGAAGCTATAGTCAATCCATGCTAGCAACAGTATACAAGTGTGTGAGGCATGGCCTGTGTTAGTAGGTGATACCCCTTCGCCTGGGGAACACTGCACCCATGTTCACAGTATTGCTGTGCACCTGTTATGCACCCCGTCATGTACTGTGCACCACAACTCACAAGTGTACATCCCATTGCTGAATGTGTAGTACACTGTCAGATATGCCAGCTGTAATGTCCACAGCCCCTGTGTTTTCCAGTAAAACATACCTGGGATGATGTGTGTCAGATGTCAGTTGTGAATGCTTGATGTGTGGTTTACAGCTCTCAACATTAGCAGACAATGTATGAACAATCCAACAGTATTACACTGACAACTGCCTGATCATACTGTGGCTGTGGGGAGTCTACACAATCTTATTGATGTGATGCACCATTCCATGATCTGCCATGAGACAACATCATTACATATATTAACAGCACATGAGCCTGATATGTGCCATATGTCCTATATATCCACATTTCATACAGTCCTGTGTGTGCCTATGTGTGCACACCATCATCCTGATGTGTTGTTGCACCCATTGTTATCTGTTCTACAGCAGTCAATATTCCTGCGAGGGGTATACTATCATGGCCCATCTGCATCTGCTTGTGTATGGTCAGTCTGCCCTACACGTGTTCCCCAACTGTGCATGACTGCAAGGTCTACTCATATGCACACCCCTTGGTGTTCACACACTACTGTCACTATTTCTGTGGGTGTGGAGTTACGTCTACTACAGTTACTGACCCTGTCTGTGTGCAGATATGGCCATTCTTACCATCTTTATGGCTCCCTGCTGCAGTGCACTGGTATGTCATGCTGACACCCCCTCTCCACCTTCAGCCTTTTCGCAGATGCTTGACAAGTATGGGCTACATGTTTGTCAGTTTGCAGTGTCTCATACACTGAACAGCATGTGTTACAGCCAGGTCCCAGCTAATAATGTGGACCACACTAATACATTATCCTATAGTGTACATCTGTAACACTTGCCATTGTAATACTGGTATATGATCTGTTGGTGCACTGTACAAGGGTGATGTTACACACGTGTCCCTACTGTCAGCTGTGTGTGCCACCATTATGTTAATCTCCGTGGACATATTTCACAATGACAGGACATTAGTTATCTCACAGCCATCTGACATACCTTTCCAATACTCCATCATGGTCACCACTGTGATGCAGTGCATTTAATAGCAACAATATGGGAACATGTACAGCATGCATTAAGGGTAGGTGTGTTAGATGTGTGTATGGCATATACCATAGCCATTACATCCCCAGGGTATTTGCAACCATCAGCATAAACCATACTCACCAGCCACAGGCTGCTGCCTTGATAGTATACCAGAGGGGCCTGCATAAGAGTGTGAGAGATGCAATGTTAGTGGCTACAGCTGTGGCATTGCTACAGGGTGGGTGCAGCATTACAGTATATCAACAGTACCAGTCCACAATACTAGCAGTTATGCACATCTGTTTATCAGTACTATACATCAACAAACAATACTTATGACATACCAGATATGCATACTCTACAAGGCTGAAGTACAGATAGCTATGAAGAGGATGAGGAATGGAAAGGCTGTTGGTCCAGATGACATACCTGTGGAAGCTTGGAGGTGTGTAGGGGAAATGGCAGTGACATGTTTAACCAGATTGTTTGATGGTATCTTGGAATGTGAGAGGATGCTTGTGGAGTGAAGGAAAGGTGTTTTGGTACTGGATGTTAAGAATAATGGTGATGTGCAGAGCTGTAGTAACTACAGAGGAGTAATAGCGATCATTCACTGTATGAAAGTATGGGAAAGAGTAGTGGAAGCTGGTTTAAGAAGGGAGGTGATTAGTACTGATCAGTAGTATGGTTTCATGCCAAGAAAGAGCACTACAGATGTGATGTTTGCTCTCAGAGTGTTGATGAAGATGTACAGGGAAGGTCAGAAGGAGTTGCATTGCATCTTTGTGGACTTAGGGAAAGCATATGACAGGGTGCCTAGAGAGGAGTTGCGGTATTGTTTGAGGAAGTCTGGAGTGGCAGAAAAGTGTGTTAGAGTGGTACAGCATATGTACCAGGGTAGTGTGACAGCATTGAGATCTGCAGTGGGAGTGACAGTTGCATTTCAGGTGGAGGTGGGATCACATCAAGGATCAGCTCTGAACCCTTCCTTATTTGCATTGGTGATGGACAGGTTAACAGCCAAAATCAGACAGGAGTCCCCGTGGACTCTGATGTTTGCAGATGACATTGTGATATGTAGTGAGAGTAGGGAACAGGTTGAGGAGGCCCTGGAGAGATGGAGATATGCTCTAGAGAGGTGAGAAAGGAAGGTCAGCTGGACTATGACAGCATATATGTGTGTGAATGAGAGGGAGGATAGAGGAATGGTGAGGATGCAGGGAGTAGAGTTGCTGAGGTGGATGAGTTTAAATACTTGGGATCAACGGATCAGAGTAATGACGAGTGTGGTGGAGAGGTGAGGGTGAGAGTACAGGCAGGGTGGAGTGGGTGGAGAAGAGTGTCAGGCGTGATTTGTGACAGACAAGTGCCAGTAAGAGTGAAAGGGAAGGTTTACAATAGGGTAGTGAGAGCAGCTATGTTACATGGGTTGAAGACACTGGCATTGACAAATAGGCAGGAGTCAGAGCTGGATGTGGCAGAGATGAAGATGTTAAGATTTGCACTGGGTGTGATGGGGGTAGCCAGAATTGGGAATATGTATATTAGAGGGTCAGCCCAGGTTGCAAGGTTTGAAGACAAAGCCAGAGAGGCAAGATTATGTTGGTATGGACATGTGCTGAGGAGGGATGAAGAGTATATTGGGAAAAAGATACTAAGGATGAAGCTGCCATTTAACAGGAAAAGAGGAAGGCCTAAGATAAGGTTCATGGATGTGGTGAGAGAGGACATGCAGGTGGTTGGTGTGACAGACCAAGATGCAGAGGACAGGAAGAAATGGAAACAGATGATCTGCTATGGCGACCCCTAATGGGAGCAGCCAAAAGAAGAAGAAGACTATTTCAATTATCTAAAAACAATTCTCAGGTGTAAGAGAAGGCAATAGTAACCTTTTATGTAAGGTGTTTGCAAGTAATTGTAACATTTGCAATAACAATGTCAGCTTAAATATCAACTTTGTATAAATATTTTATGAGATGCACAGCAAATAACAAACCAAGTAAATAGTTATTGCATGTGGGTCTACTATTAAATTTTACAACCATTAGAACTGGACTTGGAATGCTGAGTCCTGTAATGCGGAAAACGAATGACTGAAAATCCAGATGTATGTATATCAAATATGAGATTGCCATTTCTCTGAATATTCCCTTTTCTCCATGTTATGATAATCTGAGAGTTGGTGTATATATAGTCCTGTAATGCGGAAAACGAATGACTGAAAATCCAGATGTATGTATATCAAATATGAGATTGCCATTTCTCTGAATATTCCCTTTTCTCCATGTTATGATAATCTGAGAGTTGGTGTATATATATGTGTATATATATATATATATATATATATATATATATATATATATATATATATATATATATATATATATGTTTGGGGGTTGAGGTGCAGGGGGAGATAGAATGATATAGATATGTAGATATATATTTGCAAACACATGCTCTCTGTTGCTCTCACACTTGCCCCCCCCCCCCCCCCCCACAATGTATTTATTCTTCTGGAAGGTGTGCATTTACCTTAAATCTCTTCTGCATTCTGGTTTATGACTGCAAACAAACCAGGGCTTCGGCAATACTATCTTAGCCTCTAATACTCTTTCTGACAGCTTAGTCTACTCATCCACCATATCGGTTAAATTATGTATCATTCAGGTGCTGACAATGTGACTTGTTTCCTACTATGTCCTTCTTCCAATTGTCTTCCCTGTACAAGTTCTTCTTCTTTGTGAGTGATCAGTCATGTATGTGAAATCTGCATTCCTGAGCCTTATTTAGAATGCAGCTGCATCTATGGGCAGATGAGTGAGTGATTCTCTTTACTTAAAAATAAACTGCATTTCTTTCTAAGGAAAATCTTTTCACTACCACTTATGTGGCTTTGAAAAAGTACCTTTTGAAAACTGGTTTCTAAAATATCTGTATTCCATTCACTAATGGAATAAGTGCATTTAACAGTTAATAATAATACTATCACTTTTAGGGAGAGCTTTTCGGTCTCCTTAGGGTTGTGGGAAGAAGTGGTGATAACAGCGTGTACAGAACTAAATGCATGTACGTATATATGTCAATATGTATAAAGGCTATTGTACCTTTACAAGTGAACAGTACCCATAATGCTTAGAAATCTTTCAGAGAGTTGTGATGACCTTTTCCATAGAAAGTTGCTAGCTCTACAAACACTAGTCCAAGAGAAGCTTTAATAACGCAAAGGGACATTATCACTCTCCTATTTCTGCATTCTGTACCTTGTTATGCATCCCAGCATCTGAGTTGCTTTTTAGCACCTTCTTGTTTTGATGCTTTAGTCATTTTGTAATAATAACCCCAAGTCCTCTGACACTGGATATTTTAAGTGCTCAGGGGTTGAAGACCATGCAACAAATATCCTTCATTCCATCTGCATTCCTCCTTTTATGTTATACCATTTCAGCAACCTGGATAGCTCTAGTTTTCTGAGGCCCATGTAATCTCAGAGAAGAACATGTTAACTTTGATTTAACCCTGAAAAGATTTGCATAATGACAAAAAATACTGGTTACAGTGTAATTATATTCTTTTCATATCAGGTAATGTATTGTTTCTCTTACAGAGCTTACAGACAAGCATTGCTTGTACTGCTAGTGTAAATGTAATGATAATGTCAATACTATGTTTACATCCCATTCCCAGCCACTCCAAGTTAAATCTTTCCTACTGTGAATAGATGGCACCATTAGCTATGTCTACTTATTTCACAAAACAATTAAGCTGGATTGGGCACATGCACAGGAAAGCAGAATAAAATCTGGTGATGATAATTTGGGACAGACAGGAAGTAAGAAAGAGAAATGAGGGCATGCAGCAATAAGATGGATGGTTGGTATGAATGATGATCTGCAAAGAGTGGCAGTAAATTGAGAGACAGTTAGAAATAATAACTGGTAAGCTAAAAAGCCACTCAGCAAACCGTAGAAACTGGTTTGAACAGATTTATTGACATAAGATAAAAATAAAAAAGAAATACACCGTCCGAAATAAATAACATCCAAAATATGTAACTGAGTACTAAGTGCTTTCACCCTGTCTCGTTAGGGGCATCCTCAGAGTACTGAATGAATCAAATGTAAGCCATCCCTAATATACTGCTAAAACAATTGAATAATTAATTAATTGATTGTGATTCAGCAAGCATAGCATTTAAAGTAAAACTAGCAGTAACAATACTGTGTACAACATATTATTGCAACCATAAAATCATCTTTAAAAATTAATTTAAAAATGAATTTAAAATGAATTTAAAAACAAACTTTCAATAATTGATGCGATAAGTAGGTGAATAAATAAAAAAGTAAAAACAGTGCCTTTATGAATATGCTTGAATAAATGTACAGTGTTATTGTAATAAAAATCATACAATGTATGTATCTTTAAAACCTAGCATATGGGTATTGATAACTAATAAATCTGAAATTACACTCCATTTGTGTTAGTGTATTGTGTTGTATGAATTGTGTTGACTTGAGTAGTTGATGGTGTGAAATATAATTATATAAAAAATGTAATTATTGTTCAAGTAATTAAATAGTGTGTTGTATAAAATGTTGTGAATGTATAATAGATATTTAGTAAAATGCATAAAAGTTTTGAGTGTAATAAAAATTTTATATAAAATGTGATTTAAGTTTCAGCACACTAGAGATTGGCACGTGTTCATTAATGCCCGGCCAATTACAGGCGTTAAGCCTGAGTTGCCAAAGACATTCCTTTGCCTCGAGCACCATCTTCTCATCTTCTCCTTTATGTACATTATGAGGTATTCTATCAATAATGAAAAATAAAAATCTCTTAAAATTAGAACATTTAACACTGTGATTGTATAAAGCACTAGTGTTTTTATGTTTTTTAATATCTCTCAAATGTTCAATAATACGTGCTCTTAATCTCCTAATAGTTTTACCAATGTAGAACGCTTGGCAGACTGAACAAGATGCTACATACACAACCATGTTGGAGTTACAATTACAGTGGCCTGGACATCTAATTGTCTTTACAAAATTTGCTATAGCCACGTATGGACCGTCATTGATATATTTGCACATCTGACATGCTCTACATTTATTCATTTTTGACTTTTTGAAAATGTCAGTGTTAGTGTTACTCTCAAAGAGATCTTTTAAGTTCCTTCCTCTACTAAAAGTAGTCTTGGGCCGAATACCCAAAACGTCAGACAATTCTGCATTGCTGGTAATAATACTAAGCCAAGTTTCCTGTATAATGTTCACTATTTGAGGAGATGTATCGTTGTATGGTAAAATAAATGTGTCATTTCTAGGTACTTCACTTTTGGTTTCAAATGTGTTGTTAATAGCAAATTTAATAATGGGTCTGTATAAAAAATGTCTTTTTGTATTAACTTCCTTCTTGATGTTACAAATGAGGTCCTGAGGATATCCTCTGTCAAAAAACATATTAGATAGTTTTTCTATTTCCTGGTTAAATACATCATTCTCACTGATGATTCTAGACAGTCTAACCATCTGACCTTTTACCAAATTCCTCTTTTGATAATAAGGATGACAACTGTCGAAATGCAAAAAGGAGTTTGAAAAAGTTTTCTTTCTAAAAATGCTGGACTGTATACTGTTATTGTGGTGTGAAAAAACAATGTCTAAAAATTCACAATTATTGTCGTAAATTTGACTGCTGAATTTGAGGAAACTAAATGTCTTACCTAAAAATTCAACAAATTCAGCAAATTCATCATTATTCCCACTCCAGAAAATAAGTATATCATCCAGGTATCATAAATACAATATAATTTTACTCCAATACATGGATGTAAAAACCTGTTCTGTCTCCCAGTGTGCTAAAACCAAGTTGGCATAGATAGGGGCACATCTGGCCCCCATAGCCACACCAGTTCTTTGTCTATAATATTATTTGTTCAAATATAAAAAATTGTTCTCAAGAACAATTTCCATCAACTCTGTCAAAAATCTACATTTTGAAGTATTCATGTCACTGTATTTATGTAAACTAGCCTCAAACATTTCCAATCCTTCTATGTGTGGAATAACAGTAAATAAATTCACTACATCTATGGTAGCCATAATGAAATTAGAACCAAGATTCGTGATACTTTGCCTCACCAAATCCAAACAATGCCAAGAGTCTCTTAGGACATGTGGTAATTTGTTAACTATCTCCTTACAATGAATATCTATGTAAGCAGTGATCGCCTCAGTCTTAGATCCCCTTGCAGAAACTATAGGCCTAAATGGTGGGTTGTGCATGTTTTTATGTATTTTGGGGATTCCAAAAATGGATGGAATAATTGGAAACTCCACTGATAAATATGTAAATGCCTCCTTATTAATACTTCCATCCATTAAATATTCATATAACAACCAGTCTACCTTGGTGTATGCTCTATGTACGTCGTGCTTGCTTACTTTTTCATAGGTGTTACTATCCTCAAGCAAGATTGACATCCTATTGTAGTAGTCTGTGTTCGTCATGATAACCACACCACCTCCTTTATCAGGTTTCATTATTCTGTATTTGTCTGACATAATAAGTTCTTTAAGGCAAAATGTTTCTGCTGGCGTGAGGTTGTATTTTGTATGTAACTTGCTAGTTAAAAATCTTCTAACCTGACTTTCGCATAGTTTTTCAAAAATATGTACCATGAAATTCTGTGGAGGTATAAAGGTACTACTACGTTTAAAAGTAAAATTTCTAAACTCACAAGAAGTATCCTTGTTGTTTGAAAAAAAGATTTTTAAATTCAAAATTCTAGTGTATAATTTTAAATTGATTAACAATTTGCCAATATCCAGTTTGAAAGAAGACACAAATGTAAAACCTCTGCCGAGGAGGGCTAAATGGTCTTTTCCAAACTTTTTGTCAGTAAAATTGTATAGACTAAAGCCCCCTTCAGTGATAATAGAACAATTGTTGTCGTAAAATAAACTAACCGAGTCTGATGTTGTTTCAAATTCAAACACTTCATTTGCATAAATTACTGCATTAGCAAAACAAATATCACTTGTGAAATCACTCACTTGAGAAACCAAACTTGGTATACTATTTTCTCTCTCATCAACTTGATCTATTGTGTGTGATAAGTCTATCTGCGCCAAGAATTGGCCCTGTATACTGTTCTGTTGTAGATTTTGTTCTGCTGATGATTGTAACTGCCTTGTCGATCCCGTAACCTTTCTGATCTCCTGAGAGTCGGTTGCTCTAAAAAAACCCCCTGCCCTTCCTCGTCATTAAATGTGTTAATGTTGTTACCACCTCTATAAGGTTGCTCGTTAGGGGGGGTTGGATTAATTTCTGTGTTAGAGTCAAAATCAGTAGGTTTTAAAATACGTTTCATGTTCTTGTATTCTTTAAAATGTACATAAACTTTTTTGTTCTTATAATCGTGGGTGTCTCTATTAATCTTGTGGTTTTTGATATCTAACCCTTTATTAATGAATTTGTCCATATCTTTAAAGATATTTTCTAGTCTAAACTTATTATGTTCATATAGAAGATCCTGTCGTATACTCTTATCTAATAAACACAATTGTTCATTCAAAGCAGCTAATTTAACATTATTATTACGTATAGTAAGCTTGACCAGTTCCAAACCAGTCTTGTCAAATAGTTGTAATAACTCTTCAAACAAAACAGTACCTTCTTTGAACCCATGTGGTAGTTTGAAAACCCGTAGTCCTTTAGGAACTTGTCCTAATTCAACAGATCTTTCAAGGAAAACATTATCCATTTGTAATGACTTGTAAGTCCTAAGGAATCGTTCAAACTCCTTAATTTGTGTGTTCAGACTACCCATGTCTCTGTATTTGGAATCTTGTCTATCGCACAGTGAGGGAGCTGCAAGAAAAAAATTTAAATCCAAGTGGTACGTTTCCTCTCTTGTGTTTGTGCCAGGCACACCTCCATTCAGTCCGTCCCTAGTGTTCATCACGGAGTTCAAACACAAGAGAGGAAATGTACCACTTGGATTTAAAATTTTTTCTTGCAGCTCCCTCACTGTGTGATAGACAAGATTCCAAATACAGAGACATGGGTAGTTTAGATTATAAGAACAAAAAAGTTTATGTACATTTTAAAGAATACAAGAACATGAAACGTATTTTAAAACCTACTGATTTTGACTCTAACACAGAAATTAATCCAACCCCTCCTAACGAGCAACCTTATAGAGGTGGCAACAACATTAACACATTTAATGACGAGGAAGGGCAGGGGTTTTTTTTAGAGCAACCGACTTTCAGGAGATCAGAAAGGTTACGGGATCGCCAAGGCAGTTACAATCATCAGCAGAACAAAAACTACAACAGAACAGTATACAGGGCCAATTCTTGGCGCAGATAGACTTATCACACACAATAGATCAAGTTGATGAGAGAGAAAATAGTATACCAAGTTTGGTTTCTCAAGTGAGTGATTTCACAAGTGATATTTGTTTTGCTAATGCAGTAATTTATGCAAATGAAGTGTTTGAATTTGAAACAACATCAAACTCGGTTAGTTTATTTTACGACAACAATTGTTCTATTATCACTGAAGGGGGCTTTAGTCTATACAATTTTACTGACAAAAAGTTTGGAAAAGACCATTTAGCCCTCCTCGGCAGAGGTTTTACATTTGTGCCTTCTTTCAAACTGGATATTGGCAAATTGTTAATCAATTTAAAATTATACACTAGAAATTTGAATTTAAAAATCTTTTTTTCAAACAACAAGGATCCTTCTTGTGAGTTTAGAAATTTTACTTTTAAATGTAGTAGTACCTTTATACCTCCACAGAATTTCATGGTACATATTTTTGAAAAACTATGCGAAAGTCAGATTAGAAGATTTTTAACTAGTAAGTTACATACAAAATACAACCTCACGCCAGCAGAAACATTTTGCCTTAAAGAACTTACTATGTCAGACAAATACAGAATAATGAAACCTGACAAAGGAGGTGGTGTGGTTATTATGACGAATACAGACTACTACAATAGGATGTCAATCTTGCCTGAGGATAGTAACACCTACGAAAAAATAAGCAAGCACGAAGTACATAGAGCATACACCAAGGTAGACTGGTTGTTATATGAATATTTAATGGATGGAAGTATTAATAAGGTGGAGTTTACATATTTATCAGTGGAGTTTCCAATTATTCCATCAATTTTTGGAATCCCCAAAATACATAAAAACACGCACAACCCACCATTTAGGCCTATAGTTTCTGCAAGGGGATCTAAGACTGAGGCAATCGCTGCTTACATAGATATTCATTGTAAGGAGATAGTTAACAAATTACCACATGTCCTAAGAGACTCTTGGCATTGTTTGGATTTGGTGAGGCAAAGTATCACGAATCTTGGTTCTAATTTCATTATGGCTACCATAGATGTAGTGAATTTATTTACTGTTATTCCACACATAGAAGGATTGGAAATGTTTGAGGCTAGTTTACATAAATACAGTGACATGAATACTTCAAAATGTAGATTTTTGACAGAGTTGATGGAAATTGTTCTTGAGAACAATTTTTTATATTTGAACGAAGAATATTATAGAGAAAGAACTGGTGTGGCTATGGGGGCCAGATGTGCCCCTATCTATGCCAACTTGGTTTTAGCACACTGGGAGACAGAACAGGTTTTTACATCCATGTATTGCAGTAAAATTATATTGTATTTACGATACCTGGATGATATACTTATTTTCTGGAGTGGGAATAATGATGAATTTGCTGAATTTGTTGAATTTTTAGGTAAGACATCTAGTTTCCTCAAATTCAGCAGTCAAATTTACGACAATAATTGTGAATTTTTAGACATTGTTTTTTCACACCACAATAACAGTATACAGTCCAGCATTTTTAGAAAGAAAACTTTTTCAAACTCCTTTTTTGCATTTCGACAGTTGTCATCCTTATTATTAAAAGAGGAATTTGGTAAAAGGTCAGATGGTTAGACTGTCTAGAATCATCAGTGAGAATGATGTATTTAACCAGGAAATAGAAAAACTATCTAATATGTTTTTTGACAGAGGATATCCTCAGGACCTCATTTGTAACATCAAGAAGGAAGTTAATACAAAAAGACATTTGTTATACAGACCCATTATTAAATTTGGTATTAACAACACATTTGAAACCAAAAGTGAAGTACCTAGAAATGACACATTTATTTTACCATACAACGATACATCTCCTCAAATAGTGAACATTATACAGGAAACTTGGCTTAGTGTTATTACTAACAATGCAGAATTGTCTGACGTTTTGGGTATTCGGCCCAAGACTACTTTTAGTAGAGGAAGGAACTTAAAAGATCTCTTTGAGAGTAACACAAACACTGACATTTTCAAAAAGTCAAAAATTAATAAATGTGGAGCATGTCAGGTGTGCAAATATATCAATGACGGTCCATACGTGGCTATAGCAAATTTTGTAAAGACAATTAGATGTCCAGGCCACTGTAATTGTAACTCCACCATGGTTGTGTATGTAGCATCTTGTTCAGTCTGCCAAGCGTTCTACATTGGTAAAACTATTAGGAGATTAAGAGCACGTATTATTGAACATTTGAGAGATATTAAAAAACATAAAAACACTAGTGCTTTATACAATCACAGTGTTAAATGTTCTAATTTTAAGAGATTTTTATTTTTCATTATTGATAGAATACCTCATAATGTACATAAAGGAGGAGATGAGAAGATGGTGCTCAAGGCAAAGGAATGTCTTTGGCAACTCAGGCTTAACGCCTGTAATTGGCCGGGCATTAATGAACACGTGTCAATCTCTAGTGTGCTGAAACTTAAATCACATTTTATATAAAATTTTTGTTACACTCAAAACTTTTATGCATTTTACTAAATATCTATTATACATTCACAACATTTTATACAACACACTATTTAATTACTTGAACAATAATTAAAATTTTTTATATAATTATATTTCACACCATCAACTACTCAAGTCAACACAATTCATACAACACAATACACTAACACAAATGGAGTGTAATTTCAGATTTATTAGTTATCAATACCCATATGCTAGGTTTTAAAGATACATACATTGTATGATTTTTATTACAATAACACTGTACATTTATTCAAGCATATTCATAAAGGCACTGTTTTTACTTTTTTATTTATTCACCTACTTATCGCATCAGTTATTAAAAGTTTGTTTTTAAATTCATTTTAAATTCATTTTTAAATTCATTTTTAAAGATGATTTTATGGTTGCAATAATATGTTGTACACAGTATTGTTACTGCTAGTTTTACTTTAAATACTATGCTTGCTGAATCACAATCAAAAAATTAATTATTCAATTGTTTTAGTAGTATATTAGGGATGGCTTACATTTGATTCATTCAGTACTCTGAGGATGCCCCTAACGAGGCAGGGTGAAAGTGCTTAGTACTCAGTTACATATTTTGGATGTTATTTATTTCGGACGGTATATTTCTTTTTTATTTTTATCTTATGTCAATAAATCTGTTCAAACCAGTTTCTACGGTTTGCTGAGTGGCTTTTTAGTAAATTGAGAGAGAGATGGCATCAGTTGAGCGACATGCTGACCCGGTGTAGAAAATGTTTACAGGGGGGTAGATGAAGAAGATGATGATGATGATGATTTTTACTTATTGCACAAATGCTTCTTATATCTTCACTGCAGACCATCCCGAACAAAGCAGCGTGGTCTGTCAACCATGTATTCCAAGGCTGTCAAATATTTTACCCCCTGGACTAACACCAGAATATAGGCCAGTTGTTAAAATCAATCATTTTCTGTTTGTAACATGGCATTATCCTTGGAGAAGATAGGAAACTACTCAGAAACATGTTTTCACAACAGAGTGACAAAAATGATGGAAATATGTAAGCACGTTATCAAAGAGACAGTGTAAAAACTGTACAATTTAATGAACTGTATTGCAAAATTCTACTACACAAGGTAATTTATTTTTGCTTCTGAAAAAGGACGATATAACATGTGTATCCTCTTTCTTTTAATTATCAGTGCTACTAGTGTGTGCAAATTCTTACTCAGTGCCATTGTTTTCCATTTTTCTCAGAAAGTCTGTTAGTATTCAGGAGTTTGTCCTGTCTGACTGCTGGTAAAAGCAATGGAATTTTTGAAATATATCATTTAGCCTAGATCACTCCTTCAATGGAAACTGGCTTTCATCTTCCAAGACACTTGGTTTCCAGTCATTCAGAGTGTCATTTGGTTTCACTGGTTGTGTTACACTTTGTACCGGGTTGTTTTTTACTGGCTTTCATCTTGCATTTCCTGTGCATGTTTCTGCTTGTTTGCTGTATTTAGTGTTCAATATTTAAAATATGCTGTCATTCTGCTTACATGTAAACAGAAAATTCTAAGGGAGTGTGAAGATACTGAAGGCTACCAGCCTAGCTAGATAAAAGTTTGTAGAGAATTCTATGTCATTGTAAATATGAATATAATCCACAGGCTTGTCCTCTTAAATGTAAGAAAACTGTGTTAAATGTTGAACTTCAAAGATGTAACCTCAGTGCACTCTGCTGGAAGAAAGCTGATAAGTCAAGCATTGTATGACTGTTTGATCTCAAAGCTCAGAGACATAATGTCTGGAGTGAGGATTTTTTTCTATTGTTTTGAGACCAGAGTTAATTGCTAGATTTTACATATATAATGCTCTTATTGCTGTAGTTTCCTGGCCAGGTGCAAGATCAAAGACATATTAAAACTCTGAGTTTCTATTAGCCTGGGAACCAGATATTAATGATTTGTAATTAGGCAAATTAAATATTTTGTAATGATGACCTGACACACTACAGAACATCAAGTAATAAAGCTCTAAGTTCTCCTGTTGTAGGACCACTTGATAAAGGATCCAACACTTGAGTCATCCCATCTATATACAACAAACTCTGTATCACTATGATGCTCATGAAAGACAACCTAACCATAAGTCCTCACCCATATAACTTCTTAACTAATAATAGTTTATTAAGAATAGTGCTACAAAGATTTAAATACAAGGATCCTCTTAATAATTTGATTTATTGATTTTTGGCATAAACAATTAGGTCATGAACCCTGGCATGACCAATTGTCAATGTACCTGTAACCAATCAGCCTCCTACTAAACATCCTGACTGGTAAAAATCCACTTCTGGGAGCATTATAAAGTTATCACACACACAGAAACCTAATAGAAATATTTATTTAACATGGACCCTGAATAGACCCTTAGGGGATGCCACTGATGACTGACTTCTTTGTGGAGATGGTCTCTCCAGTCCTAACTTCCTGCATCATGTCTGTGAGCCAGCTGATTATCCAGAGAGTTACAGTGGGGTTTATGCCTAATTTCATAATTTTTTCCCAATGTCCATTGTTTGCCATCAATGTTAGGGATGTCAACATTTACAGTTTTCAGTTTTTTTTGTAGTACACCCATGTATCTATATGTATCTATATCTATACCTATAGCTATAACTATCTATCTATCTATCTATCTATCTATCTATCTATCTATCTATCTATCTATCTATCTATCTAATAGTTCTCCGGTTCCACCAATAAGTGCTCACGACTGCCAAAAATATGGTAAATCCACAATTTAATGAAGTCAAAATACAAAAAAACGAACTGATACGACAAAACACTATCAGCACATACAGACAAAGCGAACTGTTTAACAAAGTTAAGCACTTTCAACCAAATCAGCTGGTCTTCATCAGAACTAAAGTGTATAACTATTACGCTGTTTAAATAACTTCAATGGCGCCAAAAATCATTTACCTTTCCTTAAAGTTATATTCACTCTTTGTTGACATAAAATATTGCCATCAAATTTCGCTCATAAAAACTTTTTCTTTCTTGTACATATTAACAAATAAACAAATAATACATTTAATAAAAATATTTTAGAAAAAAGTATTATAATAGAAAACTATATTGATTAAAATAATATAATATAAAATAAAATAAAATAAACTACTACTGTAGCTGTGAACTATCTGTTCTATCACCCGATAAGGCTATACATAATTCATAAATATTAATACTTATTAATTCATCATTACTGAACATTGTTAGTGAAGGAAATATGTGTACACGTATATGCGTATATAAAAACACATCAAAATTGCTCAACTTACTAAATATATCACTAATAAATATTCTTAAAATCTATATAAAATCTGTATGAAATCTGTATAAAATACTAATTCAATATAACTCTATGTATGCTCCTATCTTCTCATCTGCTGATATGTCAAATAAATATACAACTAATATTTAAATACAAAAAATTCCATACAAATAAATATATATTTTCAAATTGTTATATGTTTTTATTAAAATTTTTTTTTAATTTTTTTTCCTCCTATGTAATACTGCTTTCCTAACTAATTACTTTTTCTATGAATGTAATAATGATTTAATTGAAATACTTTGATTTAAACCTGGTGGGGTGGTGGCATCTAACCATATTTGCCACTATGTCTCTTTATATGCCAATAAACTCTTATGGTCACCACCTCTTGGATCTAATTCTATAATTTCAAGAATGCTAAACTTGAATTGATGTTCTTCTCCTTTACTTTCAATATGTTGATATAATGCATTCGTTTTATCTTTGGTCTTAATGCTATATGTATGGTCATAAATACTTTTTTGAGACATCTTTCTGTTCTTCCTACATAGAAGCTTGGGCATATGTCACATGTAGCTAAATATACTACCATTTTGGTGTTACAATTTCCATATCTACACCTGATAATGGTCTTATGTCCGTTCTGTAATATTATTTTATTTTACTGTGACATTTGTCTACATTGGTTACAAAATCCACATTTTCTGCTTCTATTATTATTTTTCTTACTACTTCTTTTCCTGTCAATATTTCTGTACTCCATTAAACACTTCATGTCACTACCCATTTTATAAATAAAATTGGGTTTAGATCCCAGTATTTGGACTAAGCCCATATCCATACTAATTAAATGCCAAAATGTATATATTATACTTTTAATTTTGTCTACTCCTAAATTATATTGTAAAATACAAACTCTTTGAAAATTTGAAACTGATTTATTCAAAGCCAAATTATTGTCCAAGTTATTGGTATGTGTATTTCCAGCTCCCAATAATGGTTTATATTTAATGTTCCACTGTTGGGTAACATAACTAATAATTTCTTCCATCATTTCCTCAGGATATCCTCTTTGTCTAAAAAGTTTTTTTATGAATATCAATTCACCAGGTTTAAATGAAAGTATTTCAATTAAATCATTATTACATTCATAGAAAAAGTAATTAGTTAGGAAAGCAGTATTACATAGGAGGAAAACATTTTTTTAAAAAAATTAAAAAAAAAAATGTAATAAAAACATATAACAATTTGAAAATATATATTTATTTGTATGGAATTGTTGGTATTTAAATATTAGTTGTATATTTATTTGACATATCAGCAGATGAGAAGATAGGAGCATACATAGAGTTATATTGAATTAGTATTTTTATACAGATTTCATACAGATTTTATATAGATTTTAAGAATATTTATTAGTGATATATTTAGTAAGTTGAGCAATTTTGATGTGTTTTTATATACGCATATACGTGTACACATATTTCCTTCACTAACAATGTTCAGTAATGATGAATTAATAAGTATTAATATTTATTAATATTTATGAATTATGTATAGCCTTATCGGGTGATAGAACAGATAGTTCACAGCTATAGTAGTAGTTTATTTTATTTTATTTTATATTATATTATTTTAATCAATATAGTTATCTATTATAATACGTTTTTTCTAAAATATTTTTATTAAATGTATTATTTGTTTATTTGTTAATATATACAAGAAAGAAAAAGTTTTTATGAGCGAAATTTGATGGCAATATTTTATGTCAACAAAGAGTGAATATAACTTTAAGGAATGGTAAATGTTTTTTGGCGCCATTGAAGTTATTTAAACAGTGTAATAGTTATACACTTTAGTTCTGATGATAGACCAGCTGATTTGGTTGAAAGCGTTTAACTTTGTTAAACAGTTCGCTTTGTCTGTATGTGCTGATAGTGTTTTGTCATATCAGTTCGTTTTTTTGTATTTTGACTTCATTAAATTGTGGATTTACCATATTTTTGGCAGTCGTGAGCACTTACTGGTGGGACCGGAGAACTATTGTGTACATTGTGGATATTCTATCTATCTATCTATCTATCTATCTATCTATCTATCTATCTATCTATCTATCTATCTTTATAATGAGAGAGATACATACATCCACCAAAGATTTCAGCACAGTATAGAATGCCAAAAAGTTGTCCCAGAGCTTTGTCAGTATGAATCTCTGTGGAATATACAGTGAAATTGGCTTATTCATAGATTCATAGATTACTAGACTAACAACTCAGGGTCCTTTCTGAGCCTAGCCAAGTTTTCCTGAAAAAATAATGATGTCCTGTATCCAAACAGGACATGGAGGGCCAGGCATTTATAGGCTTCCTCTGTCCATAAGGGACATGGTTGCCATAGTGTGTGTAAATTTCCTGTTCCCCATCCACTGGTCTAGCTTGTGCTTAAACTGGGTAATAGACAAGTTCAGCTTCACATGGATAGGAGGTCTATTCCACAGGAGAACAGTCTCTGGGACACATATCTGTCTCTCCAGCATGTTCTCTTTAAGCCACAGACAAAAATTCATGTCCCCAGACCTTGTATTTCTGGTACTCTTTGACTTAAGAATATGTAGGAAATTCATACGTGTGCGGTTTGCTGATGCCTTGTAAGCCAGGCATAGATCACCCTTCAGCAATCTATAGGAGACCTAGTAGAAGGAAGGGGCTTTAAGGTGCTTTGCTTAAGGCAGGTTTGTTATGCCTTGTATTCTTTTGTAAGGAACCTCTGAGGCTGTTCCAGCTGATGCATATGCCTGGTCGGGTACATACCAAATTCAGCACTGGACTCTATGACTGGTTTGATAAGAGTCGAGTACAGTGGAATAATGACCTCTTTGGACCTAGATGCCATGCCCTTGCTTATAAGTTGCACAACATAAATGGATTTCCTCACTACTGTGGCCATGTGGTGGTCAAAGGTAAGCCTACTGTCTAAGTGCATAACCAGATCCCTGACCACTGGGTTGAATCTTAGGGGCATATTATCAACATAATAATCAGTCGACATGGTAGACTTTCCAAAGGGTAAAATTATGCATTTCTTAGCATTGAGTTTAAGACCATGGCTTGGGTACCATTTGATAGTCAGAGATAGACTTTAATGAAGAATGTTAGTGTTTGCATGGGAGTTGATGATAACCGACAGCTTGCAATCATCTGCAAACTTAGTCAGCCATAAACCTTTAGCATTTGCTTCTATTTCAGGGAAATAGATGCCAAAAAGGAGCAGGCCCAGTACCAACCTCTTGGGGACTCCACTGGTGACTAGCCTCTTGGTGGAGGTGGCCTCACTGATTTTGACCTCCTGGGTCCTATCATTGAGCCAGTTCTCTATCTAGTGGGTGATAAATTGGTTTATGCCTAAATGAGTGAGTTTGTCTATAATGCCTGAGTGGGGTATTATATCAAAAGCCTTGGTCAAGCTGGGGAAAACTATGTGCACAGTTTTACCTTCATGCAATGCTTTGGTGACCCTCTCGAAAAAGTCCACCAGATTTAATAGGCATGACCTTCCTTTAAAAAGCCGAACTTTGATGGGTCCAGGATTTGCATTCTACCTATGTCCTCATTTATTTTATACATGATGATTCTTTCCACGGCCTTACATATGAGGCTGGTAAGGCTTATGGACCTGTAGTTACCCAGATTGGTGGTTGGACTTCCTTTGTGTAGGGGAATGACTGCAGCCATCTCCCATTCCTTGAGCACAAAACCTGATTGAAGGCTCCAGTTGAAAAGTGATTTAAGTGGACAAGAGAGGTCATATTTCATGCTATTAATTAAACATCCTGGGATATTATCAGAGCCCATTGATGCAGTAAAGTGCATTGATGACCTATTCCCTGGTAATGGTTGGGGAGATTGTGGTATGTGATATTTCCTCTGGACTACCAGTTCACTGTGGGTGATGCCATTTACAATAAGTTCTGTGCAATGTTGCCTATTTCCTCTAAGGTCACGGACATAGCTGTAGAAAGCTTTGTGGTTGCCCTTTGCCTGAGAAGCTATTTTTTTTTCAAATTAGCCTTTGAAGTATTAATTAACCCTCTAAGCTGCCGGATTATATTGATTAGGGGGCTTTTAGTATGTATAGCCTTGTTTCTCCTATGCTTGGCCAAGATTTATTTATTTTTGTTTTATAACCAATTGATACTGTGATTTCACCAGGTTGGCTTGTCTTTTAAGTTTTGTCTTATTCTTAATATGAATGGGCAAAGCAAAGGTTGCTCTATACAGCCATCAATAACGCTGTACAAAACTTTTGTAAATAGCTCAGCATATGCTATGGTGTTTATTGGGTTTGGGGGTGCTTGGAATTTAGCCAAGGTTTTGCTTAGTAAAGAGAGGTTAGTCTTGGAATAGTTCCTAAAGGTTTTTGGTTTCACTGGAAACTCGGATTTCATTTTTATTTCAAGTAAATTTGCATCATAGTCAGATCTGACAAGCAAAGACATTACAATGGGTGAGGAACATAGGCCTCCTCCATGTTCATGTACAAAGTCAAGGATGTTTGTACCCCTGGTAGGAGAATGGAACAACTGTTCCAGGATGTTGGTAATAACAAAGTTTAGGAATCACTGGGCTTGTGCATTAGAAGTGGTGTAGGATTCCCAGTCTACAGAGGAGAAGTTGAAATTCCTTATGAATATTGCATTGGGTTGAACGGTGAGGGACTCTAGTATATTGAGATAGGTAGTATGGGTTTCCTGTGACATAGAGGGGGAGCTATAGGTTGCAAGGATATGGTACCCTCCTTTTTATGGTGACTTACATATGTATGAGTTCCAGTTGATCATATACTTTAACTACAAGTTCCAGGTCAGATGAATTCACTCAGTTTAGTAGACAGATTGATTTATTAAAACAAAAAAAAAATAACTTCTGCAGTAAAAGTTAACAGCAAAACTTCAAACTCTTATACCATTAAGACTACTACTAAGGTACTCTAAAAAGGATTTTCTGAAAGCCGAGGTGCCAGAGAAGTGTTACTTGCTCTTAATTGTATAACAGTTTGAAGTTTTGCTGTTAACTTTTACTGCAGAAGTTATTTTTTTTTATTTTAATAAATCAGTCTGTGTACTAAACTGAGTGAATTCATCTGGCGTGGAACTTGTGGTATGAGGTTTGGTTTGTTCTACAGTGTGGTGCTTCATATACGTTAACTAGTCTAGATGTGAGGTAGGTTTTAATATAGACTGAGACTCCTTTAGTTCTCGCCTGTGCAGTAGCTAATCTAAAGGTGTGAAAGCCATTATAACATTGTATTGCTGGGGTACTCTCTGTAACTTTAAACCATGTCTCTGCTACTACACAGATATTTACACATTCCAGGGAGAGGAAGGCTTGCAGTGAGTGGAGTTTTTTAAGACTTCTAGCATTGAGCAGTACCACCTTCAGATATTCCTTCATAGGTTCAGTTAAGTCAGTAGGATTATCAGTTTGGCATTGCCTAAAACAGGCACTAAGGGGAGGAAAAGTCTTTGCCAATATCCAAAAACCTAGAAGAGATAAGTGCAGACCATCCCGAGCAAAGCAGCGTGGTCTGTCAACCATGTATTCTAAGGCTGTCAAATATTTTACCCCCTGGACTAACACCAGAATATAGGCCAGTTGTTAAAATCAATCATTTTCTGTTTGTAACATGGCATTATCCTTGGAGAAGATAGGAAACTACTCAGAAACATGTTTTCACAACAGAGTGACAAAAATGATGGAAATATGTAAGCACGTTATCAAAGAGACAGTGTAAAAACTGTACAATTTAATGAACTGTATTGCAAAATTCTACTACACAAGGTAATTTATTTTTGCTTCTGAAAAAGGACGATATAACATGCGTATCCTCTTTCTTTTAATTATCAGTGCCACTAGTGTGTGCAAATTCTTACTCAGTGCCATTGTTTTCCATTTTTCTCAGAAAGTCTGTTAGTATTCAGGAGTTTGTCCTGTCTGACTGCTGGTAAAAGCAATGGAATTTTTGAAATATATCATTTAGGCTAGATCACTCCTTGAATGGAAACTGGCTTTCATCTTCCAAGACATTTAGTTTCCAGTCGTTCAGAGTGTCATTTGGTTTCACTGGTTGTGTTACACTCTGTACCGGGTTGTTTTTTACTGGCTTTCATCTTGCATTTCCTGTGCATGTTTCTGCTTGTTTGCTATATTTAGTGTTCAAAATTTAAAATATGCTGTCATTCTGCTTATATGAAAACAGAAAATTCTAAGGGAGTGTGAAGATACTGAAGGCAGCCTAGCTCGATAACATTTTGTAGATAATTCTATGTCATTGTAAATATGAATATAATCCACAGGCTCATCCTCTTAAATGTAAGAAAACTGTGTTAAATGTTGAACTTCAAAAATGTAACCACAGTGCACTCTGCTGGAAGAAAGCTGATAAGTCAACCATTGTATGACTGTTTGATCTCAAAGCTCAAAGACATAATGTCTGGACAAGAGTTAATTGCTAGATTTTACATATATAATGTCTCTTATTGCTGTAGTTTCCTGGCCAGGTGCAATATCAAAGACATATTAAAACTCTGAGTTTCTGTTAGCCTGGGAACCAGAAATTAATGATGTAATCTAAAATGAGTCAGCAGTGATGTATTATTTTAAGACTTCCTCAGATAGAGAGAGAATCAGAGAGCATTTTGGATGTTGTCTGAAGAACATCACTCACCCATACTCTGCCTTTGCTCTATATGTAAGTTTATTTAGAACTGTTATTGCTCTTAGTTAGATAGGAATCCAGTCAGATTTAGTTTAGCTGTTTTCTATATTTATGTCAGACTATTCTACAGTATTATTTAAGCATTTTCCTGTGATTTCTGAACTCATGACTAGCACTGTGTTGAATTGAAAAGATGTTTCTTGTGTTTTCATTATATATTATTAACTATTTTTAAACCTTTCAACTGTGGCTGTTTTGTGTAGAGATAATTTAAGCTCTAGAGTACTTGCATGTATTTGGTGATACTACACAAAGCCACTCCAATAAGCATTGCTGTTCATCCACTTACTATTTGGATAATAATATTGCACAGTAATAATTGGACACCCTTTGGTAAGGGCTTTTTTAGTAGCTGATAAGAGTAGTTGGTGGCAGTGATTGCTACCTTATAGCCTGGCAGGAGGGGGCATAGCTGGAGAACAGTGCCAGCCTTCCCCAGGAGTGTCTGTGTGTTTGTATATAAACCAAATCTCATAGTGTGTCTGTGTCAGCTACTTGGGCAGGGACACAAAGCACTGGTTGGAGAGAGAGGGCACTGGAGGTTTTGGCTTGACTGCTCGGCTGAGATCTGTAGCCTATAGCTGTGCCAGTGGGGAGTCGTATTGGGGATCTGGAGAGAAAGGGAGAAACCAGCCCCAGACTGACTGTGATCTCTGTGTGCATTTAAGGAAAATTGTACTTTACTGTGTGAATATTTGTTATCCTTCCTAATGTGGATGCCCCTCACTGGTACTAGTGGTAAGGACTGAGGCTCCTTGATTACTAGGCCAGTGCACGGAAAACTTCTACAGCAATCACCAGTATAAATTCTACAGTTTCAAATACTGAAGATGGAAATGTGTTCATTTAACAGCTGTAAAGCAACAGCATTGCCTCCTATGAATACTTTGGTACAGACTAAATGCACACTCTAGTTTTATCTTCATAATATATACAGTATTTCCAAACACAATGCATGAACTTATATCTGACAGTTCTTTAGGCAGAGGTTTTGAGGTCTGGAAATACCTATTATGTGAGCACCATTTCTAAATATAACCACCCTGTTTGCTACATATACTTCTTAGCCTGAAGGTATTGAAAATAGGTAGGTAGATCTATCCAAGAATCTGGATATCTAGTTATCATAAAATGTGAATACCAAATTGCACGTAACTCTTCTCACTTATAGTAGGAATGTGAGATACTGTTCAGAAACACATTTAAATATAGAGTGACAAAAGTTGAAAAAAACACATTATTAAAGGGACACATTAATTCAAAAATTCAAAGATTCAAAGTAAACTTTATTGTCATTTAGGACTACATATGTGTAGACCTAAATGAAACTACAAGTATCAGCTCATCATGAGAGTACAGAGGAAGCATAGGATAGAACAAGTACAACAAGACATATCAAGTAAAGGAATTAGAGACTAATGACTATGTCCCAAAAACATAAGAAGAAAATCTAACCCGGTATGTAGTCATATAAATACTGTACAGTAGCAACATGACAGGTAAGACTGGTTATTGCACATGAACTAAAATTGTTACTCTTTATGTATATTACATATAGCAAATAGTATGCAATTGCATTTGAATGTAGATATAGAACTAAGTAAATAAATAAACATTGCACATTAAAACAAAACACTATTATTAATCTGTGGTGGAGTCACTAGGGCTGGTATCCGAGTTAATAAGTCTCATCACCATTGAGTAGAAGTTGTTAATGAATCCGGAAGTCCTACAGCAAATATTGTGGTACCTGCTGCCAGATGACTATTGAGTAGACCAGCCATGTGCAAGATGCGTGGAGTCATTAAACATTTTGTGATCTCATTTAAGGCTCTTTTAAGGCTCTCTGCTGTGAATAGCTCTTGGATTGATAGTAGACTGGTGTCCATGATTTTTACACCAACACTCATCACTCTCTGTAGCCTCTTCTTTTTAGCTACTGTACAGTTCCCAAACCAAACAGTGAAGTTACAGGTAAGAATGCTCTCAATAACTCACAATAGCAGCTCTGTAGAAGGTGGAGAGAACAGTAAGTGGGAGCTTTTCAATTTTGAGCCTTCTCAGAAAGTGGAGACATTGATGGGCCCTTTTGACTGATTGAACAGCATTCACAGTCTAAGAGAGATCCTCTGAAATGTACACTCCAAAAAATTTGTAGTTTTAACCCTTTCCACCTTTTCACCATTAATCTTGAGTGATGAGTGGGCAGTTGGCCTTTTCCAGAAGTCAGTGATAATTTCCTTTGTATTATTGACATTCAGGTCTAGGTTGTTTCTCAGACACCAGTCAATCAGAGAGTTGACCTTGTCTCTGTACGGTCTTCCATCCTGTCCTTTGATGAGGCCACAACCGTGGTGTCACCTGCAAATGATGATATGATTAGAGCTGTGTTTTGCAGAACAGTCATGGATAAGGATGGTAAACAGCAGTGGACTGAGTGCACATCCCTGAGGAACACCAATGATGAGAATTATGCACTCGAGGTGTTATTTCCTACACACCATATGTGGCCTGTTGATCAAGAAGTCCAAGATCCAGTTACAAAGGTGCTTGTTTATTCCAAGGTTGACTAGCTTATTGATAAGTTTATCAGAACCACAGTATTAAATGCCGAACTGAAGTCTATGAACAACAGTCTGACATCATTCTTCTTTCCCTCTAGATGGTCAAGTAAGAGGTGCAATGCCACCGATATTGCATCAGTAGTGTACCTGTTTGCCCAATAAGCATAAGGATCAAAGGTTGCTGGTAGTATTGCTGACAGGTGCTTTTTAGCAATCCTGTCAAAACATTTCATGACGTTAGAAGTTAAAGCAACCGGTCTATAGTCATTCAGGCATGAGGGATTGGCTTTTTGGGAAGAGGAATGATATTTGTTACCATGAAGCAAGAGGGTATGTTTTCTAGAGCCAGGGAGGTGTTGAAAATACCTTGTCTTAACTGAGCATAATTGATGTGCACACCCTTTTAGTACTTTGTCCAGTATATTGTCTGGGCCAGGAGCCTTCCTGCGGTTTGCTTTCTTTAGCAGACTTCTCACTTCCTTAAGACTGAGCACCCCCTCATTCTGGTCAGTGGGTAACCTCATTGCAAGAAGTTATTTTTCACTTCAAATCTACTAAAGAAGGAGTGAATAAAGAACTTTATTGTAAAATTCTAACAAACAAGCTCATTTTGTTTTGATTCGGCAAAAGGGAAATGTAAGGCGTGTGTCATCTTTCCTAAAATTATTGGTTCCACTAGTATGTTTGCCATGCAATGCAGTTTTCTGTGTACTTGCCATTTTCAACTGTCAGGCATAATGTATGGGGACTCAGAAAACTGTAAGGGTAAATAAAGTAAGAAAATAGGGACATACCTCCAAAAATAAATAACGTTGTGTGCAGGAGTAAATGGAGGGGTAAATCAACCCTGAAAGTAGGAATGTTCCTCCACAACAGAGACATTTTGAGTGGTCTGGTAACCACAGAACAGTTAATGTGTCACCTTATGGACTTGTCAACTGCCTTGAAGTTTTTCAACCTTGCACCATAACATATGGTCCAT
Organism: Protopterus annectens; assembly: GCF_019279795.1. Lineage (NCBI taxonomy): Eukaryota > Metazoa > Chordata > Ceratodontiformes > Protopteridae > Protopterus > Protopterus annectens. The sequence continues at coordinate 1,421,622,169 of NC_056741.1, forward strand.
CATTTATAAACTTGCAACATTTGCAAAACCCACATTTGTTCATTTTAGACAAATTAAATGTGTTGTCACTACTATTGTGTTCCATGTATTGTTTTAAATTCATGCCTCGGCTAAAACTAATCCTAGGAACAGATCCTATTGTAAGGTAAAACTCTTCCTTGTTGTTAAAAACACTAATCCAACAGTCTTTCAATATTTTGACAATACCTTGTGATTGCTCATTGTAGGGTAATACAAAGGCATCCCTTCTATTAATGCCTAAATTGTCATCCTGACCTGTTCCTGTATAAATGATGGACCATATGTTATGGTGCAAGGTTATGGAAGATCCATTAGATGTGCTGGACACTGTAACTGCAACACAAAAATGGTGATTTATTTAGCTTCATGTACATCATGCCCAGCATTCTATGTGGGCAAAACTATAAGGAAATTAAAGGAGCGTGTAATGGAACACAATAGGGATATAAAAAACAAAAGAATTGTGAATTCCTTATATGTTCATAGTACTAAATGTCACAACTTCAAGAGATTCATATTCTTTGTTATAGATAGAATTTCTACAGAAACTTACAAAGGTGGTGATTTTAATGTTTTACTAGAAGCCAAAGAATGTATTTGGCAGTTGAGACTAAATGCAGGTACATTTCCAGGCATTAATGATCACATTTCCATATCTAGTATTTTAAAATTAAAATCTCAAGTTATTTGATACATCAAGTTGTTTAACACATCACAACACAGTATATGGGTTTTATAAACATAGACATTTTTATACCTATTTTTAGTTTTATACAATTAATATTTATTATAATGGTTCATATTTATATTTGTGATTAATTATTTAATTATTTATATTACTTATACGCATACATTATCATTATTAATTCTGTAAGATATATGAATTAGGCTAACTGAGGACAGGTTTGTTGTAATTGCCATTCAGTTTATGCTATTTATTTTATACTATTATAAACACATATTTGTGTAGTAATATGTTTTTATTTATACACATATATTTTTATTTATACACATATATTTTTAACATTCTATTTTTACAGTACTATATGAATGGTGAAACCTCTTTGTCTGTTTCCTTCTCTGGTTGTATATATGTATATGTATAAATATGTTTTATTGAATTTTAATATTATTTTTATTACTATTACAATTTTTACAGGTTGAGTGAATACCTTAGGTGTAGTGAGGGAATACATGTTACGAGAATCAGATATATATGTTTACATTAGTTGATAAATTGTTTTATATATAAACACTGTGATATATACTTAAATTAGGTATATATGTTTTTAAATTCCTGATGGTTAGTTAATTGTACAACCTATCAAAGACGACTTTGGTTACTGTTTTTTTATTTAAATGCAGTATGTTCCAATTAGTATTTGTACTCTGAAGATGCCCTTATGTTATGTAGGGTGAAAGCGCTAAGTACTACTATTACACGTGTATTAATTTATTTTATTTTTGTTTGTGGTGAATTAAATCTTTTCCGAGTGACATCCGTGAGCTTTATTTTGTTTTAAAATACTACTAGGTAATGTGAATGTCACTTAGATGGACAAAAACTCTAAGTCCCCTACATCTAGCATGAACATACATGGTTTCACACAACTAATTAATAGCCCCACACATTATAACAATACATCAAAGTCCTTATTAGACTGTATCCTCGTATCAGACTCTAGCAAATACACCACCACACGTACAACATCAGACATTCTCAGTGATCACAGGATCATAAGAAGGGTCTATATTATGTGATTGAACGTTAAGGTGATCGAACACCTAAACATCGACCCATAAATGTTGAACCCTTAAAACTGCGACCAGCCATTTACGCAAATTTTTTCCCTGGAAAAAAATTCTCTTGGGCATAGGAAACAAAACAAACCAATAAACACTAATCAAGTGGAGGGCTTCACCCCCCCACACCCCCTGATGTGGGGGGCTGTGCCCCTCACACCCCCCTAACTAAATATACCAACTCCGAGATCTCTCTACATTGGGGAAAAGGGCAAATTACCAATGACAGCCAAGCAAATTTTTTCCCAGGGAAAAAAAAATTGCGTAAATGGCTGTTCGTGATTGTCAGAGTTTGACATTTATGTGTTGACATTTAGGTGTTCGATCACCTAAACGTTCGATCATGTAATATAAACCCCATGGGAACATAGGAGTTTACTAGGCTAATGGCCCTGGGGCCCTTACAAGCCTAGCCAAGAGTTTATCTCCAAAAAAAAGAAACCTCAGTCAGCACCTGTTGTCCCTGTCAATGAGGGACAAACTTGGAACCCCTGGGACAAATTTGTGGTTTCCCATCCACTCATCAAGGTTGCCCTTGAAGAGAGTCAGCGAGGTGCTCTGTTTGACATGTATGGGAAGTCTAGTCCAGAAACAGGGCAACCTCTAGGAGACAAACCTGTCTCTCCAGCAGGTTATGTTGATGTTGCATATTAGATTTAGACTCGAGCGGGTAATACATGGGGAGTTAGACTTATGGACATCAAGCATCTCTAGTAGGGCAGGGTCTAATATTGCCTTGTAGGCGAGACACAAATCACCTCTGAGCAATCTGTTTGATGCCAAGCAGAGTGATAGTGATTTGAGCCTGAACACATAGTACAGGTGTTGGAGGCCATGCATTCTCTTTGTGAGGTATTTCTGTGTCCTTCCCAGTTGGTGCAGGTGTTTAGAGAGGTATATACCAAACGAGGCATTATACTGAATTATAGGCCTAATGAGGGAGGAGTACAGAGAGGTAATAACCGCCTTTTTTCTGGATGCAATCTCTTTACTTATGAGATGAACCAAGTAAAAGGCTTTTCTGACCACTGCTGCCACATGATGGTCGAATGTGAGATTGTTGCATCCTGAATACCCAGGTGTCTCACCACAGGTTGTGTGCTTAGGGAGTTGCCGTTGATGTGATAATTAGAAGGGGCCATGTTTTTGCCGAATTGTATGATAATATATTTTTTTGCATTTAACTTAAAGCCTTGACTTTGGCACCAGTTATTTGTAGCTTTGAGACCCTCTTGCAGTATGTTAATCATTTGCAAGAGGATCTCGCAATCTATATGACTAGACATCTCACACATTCAGTTAAGCAGCATATTTATAAAATAACATGCAACCTTTCCATGTTTAACCCAGAAATGCTCATTACTACACTATCATCTATTAACTGGAACTTTCTTATAATCCTCCCCTTAGATCATCGTCATCATCATCAACCCCCTTTTTCCCATTTTTTTCTACATGGAGTCAGGGTATAGTGTTAACTGTTGCCAACTCCCTCGATTCAGTGCCACACTCCTGCCTTCTTCAACACTCATAGCTGACTGTCACAGATCTTCTTTCACACAATCCATCCATCTCTTTGCTGGACATCCTCGCTTCCTCTTACCTTCTCCCTGTCTGTCCCAAATCTTCCTCACCAGATTGTCTTCTCCTTTTCTACACATGTGCCCAAACCACCGTAATCTGTTTTCTTTAATCTTTTCTGCAACTGGAGCTACTTTGGCTTCTGCGCTTATGTCCTCATTTCTTCATCTGTCCCACAGTGTGCATCCTGCCACCTTTCTCAGGCACTTCATTTCCATCACCTCTAGCTTCTTCAACTGTTCTGCCTTTACTGCCCAGATTTCTGTACCATACAGAAGGACTGGTCGCACCACTGTTTTGTACACCTTGCTTTTCAGCTTCTTTGGCATTCTACTGTCATAGACTACACCTGATACTCTATGCCAATTGACTGTAGCCCCTCTGATTCTAGCTTTGACCTCTTCATTCAGACTACCCTTCTCCTCAACCACCCCTCCCAGATACTTGAAGCTGTTAACCTGTTCCACTATCTTCCCTTCTATCTATGTTCCCAGCTTCTTCTGATCTCCCCAATTTGCTGCCATTACCACCATCTTATCTGTGCTTAGTTTCATCCCATATGCCTTCAGATTTGCATTCCATTCTCCTATCCTTTGCTGAAATTCTTGCTCCGAGTCTGCCTGCACTGCCACATCATCTGAATACAGTAGCTTTGTTGGTCTGTCCCCTCCATCCTGTTTGCTAATGTAGTCCATCACCAGTATGAACAGCAGTGGGCTCTGAGCTGAACCCTGATGTACACCCACTCCCACTGGGAACCCCTCTGTGAGTCCCAAACACTGTTCGTACTTGAGTCACTGGGTCCTTGTACATAGCCTGCACTAATTCTACCAATGTGTCCAGGACTTCAAACCACCACAGTACTGCCCAGATTAGCTTTCTTGGGACTTTGTCATATGCTTTCTCCAAGTCTAGGAATGCCCAGTTAGACTCTCTCCTCATTTCTAGCTTCTTCTCAAGTATCTGTCTCAATGCAAACATTGGGTCAGTTTTGCTGCATCCTGATTGGAACCCAAACTGTTCATCTCCCATCTTACATTCCACTACTCTGCGTATCCATTTGTCAATCACTCTATCCAGAACTTTCATGCAGTGTGGCAGAAGTTTGATCCCTCTGTACTGCCCACAGTTGTGGATATCCCCTTTGTTCTTGTGCACTGGCACAAGTATGCTTATTCTCCAGTCATCTGGGATACGCCATTCTCTCCACACTGATATTAGTACCTTTAGAAGCCATTTCTCCCCTATCTCACCCAGCATCTTTATCATATCTGCTATCACCTCATCTGAGCCTGCTGCTTTCCCTGACTTCATCTTCCTTAGTGCTGTTCTTACTTCTTCTAGGGTGGGCTCCTCTTCTTCTCTAATTGTAGGCTGTTTCTGGGGCAGTACAGCTTCTGTGGGTTTTCTTCATTCAGAAGCTGCTGGAAATACTCCTTCCATCTGCCGTTGATGTCCTGTGGACTGGTAAGCAGGTTGCTGCTGGCATCCCTTATGAAGGGTGCCTGACTATCTTCTTTATCTTTTTGTCTTTGCCTTGCAACCCAAAATAGTTTCTTTATGCCCCTTACTGAGTCATTTTCCAAAAGTTGGTAGAGTGCCTCCGATGCCCTATTCTTTTCTACTGCAATGTCTTTCTTAGCTTCTTTGTTAGCCAACCAGTAGTCCTTCCTAGCCTTGTCTGTCTTTTCTATCTCCCATTTCTTCCTGCACTACTTCTTTCTTTTGATGACTTCCTGGACTTCTGCATTCCACCACCAGCTTTCTTTATGTACCTTATTTCCATACCTGGCTCTGCCACATATCTTTTCTGCAGTCCTAACACATGCTTTTTTTTAGGCGCTGCCACTCCTCTTCAACTCCACCTATTTCCTCCTCTTCTTGGGGTGCTAGAGCCCTGAGTAATTCCTTGAACTGTTGTACTTTCTCTTGTTAACTTCCAGGTCTTCAGCCTGGTCTCTGTTGACCTTAGAGTCTTCTCTGACTACTGCTTGTAGCTGATTGTGGCAACTAATGGTTTATGCTGTGGACCGACTGATTCCCTGGGGATGACTTTGCAAATTCTACCCCAGTCCCTTTTTCCTTACTAGGAGGAAGTCTACCTGAGTTGCATGTTGGCTACTCTTGTATGTGATCTTGTGACTGCCTCTCTTTCTGAGCCACCCTATCTGATTGCCATGAGTCTGTAATTAATTCTGATGATATCCCTCAGCCTGTCTCTCACCACAATTCATACACCATTTCTAGCCTGTCCCCCACCTGAGTAGTAGAGTCTAGATCCCAACCCAAGTGGCTTTGCTGCACTGCCCTTCCATCTCGTCTCTTGGATACATAGGATGTCTAGCCTCTGGGTCTACTTCACGTTGTCGTAAGCTGACAATATTAAGTCTGATATTGTTGGCACGACAATATCGAAAGTGAAGAACATTGTGCAAGTAAATGGAAATCTCTGTAAGGGGAGATTTCCATTTACCTCAATGTAGTGCGGTCTCGGAGTTGGTATAAGTAGGGGGGGGGGGTGGGGGGGGGCACCATTTAGTTTTTTTTAAATTTTATTTTATTTTTTTACTTTATTCGATGTTTTACTTAATCGATCAATAAAGTTTGACCTTTATTGATTCGATTAAGTAAACTTTTGATAACGTGATATAGATGCTAGCCTTCTACATATCATCCACTTCAAGTTGCATTCTGTCAGTGAACCTGCATTAAGTGTAGCAATTCTCGGTTCATGTTTGGCAGGTTGGTTGGTTTTACGTCCAGCTTTTACTCAACAGAGCTATCCCAGGTAAATCATACTGGGCAACTAGACACCGGCCAGCCAGTAGCTTATACTGGGCTTTATGGCAGGCACACACTGGCCAATAGGGGCACATATACCCCTCCTACCATTAGGAAGGGTCCCTGGCATGTGTGAGAGTAGGCCAGGCCCTCAACCCACTTATCACCAGTAAGTATCCATGCCCATTTTGGCGACATTAGTCAACATGACTGAATCACCTAGAGCCATATTTTACACCATCGAGTGGCTAGCCCTGCCACGGTGCGCAGTCTGTTATCCGTGTTCTCCTATCTTGAGGATACTGCGCACCACAGTAGATGCCCAAAGCGGTTGGTCTGTACAATTCTTCCCCCTATAGGGCACCATGTAGAGTCTGTGCTGCTGCCCACAGCTCCATTCATTGGTGAGATTGAGATGGAAACACTCAGCCTGTTTTTTTCATACATGGGAGAAACCCCCTGTAGACACAGGGAGAACATGCAAACACCAAACAAGCATTGGTCAGAGGTCAGGCTCGAACCTTGTACCTTGTGCATGGGAGGCAAAGTCCTTAACCACTAAGCCATCTGGTCTGTCCTCCCCTTAGATGATGCTGTAAATTAGATAGGAAAACAAGAAGGATGCTTTATGCTCACCAAGTGATTTATAAAAATCAGTGCATATCAAGATTATATATTCCACATTCCAAAGGAGGGATGGGCCTCCTTGAAATTGATTAAATGTATAAATCTGCAATCATGGGACTCCACACATATCTGCTGACCTCACAAGACCCAAATGTAGAAAAAGTTTTGAAACACGAGGAGAATAAATCTAAGATGACTTCTCTTCTTAATCTATCAGAAGCATATTGGCTTCAAGCATGAATGGAAATCAAACCAGAAGTAGATCAAAATCAGGTGGCAAATGAATTTGCTAAAAACAAAAGAAAGAATATAAAGTGAAAGACCAGATGAGAAGGCAAGAAAATGTGGAAAATGCATAAATATAGTTGCAAGTATAGAAAACTTCTGGAAGAACCTTATGTTGATCAGGAACAAACACAGGAATGGTTAAAGAGAGGCAAATTCAAGTCAAGGGATGAAAAGTTAATATTGCTGGCCCAAGATAGTGGGTTACATAAATGCTGGTTTACAAAGGCCATTGAACATGTAGCTGAAACAGATAAATGTAGGTTTTGTAAAACCGAATTGGAAACAGTGGCACACCTTGTTGCTGGTTGTGACATACTAATGGCAGAAAGACTGTATATTGAAAGGCATAATAATGTGGCAAGACTGTTGCAGTGAGGATTGTGCAAACATTATGGTACTGAAGTGGCTGAAAAACACTGGAAACATGCCCACAAAACATCATAGAAAATTATGAAGTTTACATCACATGGGATCATCCATTACTAACAGTTCAAAAGACAGATGTTAGAAAACTGGATATAGTGGTCCATGGAAAGAAGACAAAAGTAGCATTGACCATTGAAATCATCACACCCAGTGACTACAGTGTCTTGCGTACAGAAAGACACAAAGTCATAAAATATGAGGATCTGCAGGCAGAAACGAGAGCAATGTGGAAGAAAGATACCCAAACAGTTTCAATAGCAGTAGGAGCAATGGGTCTTATAAAAAAGAATCTACATTCGTATTTAGATATGTTACCTATACATGTAACCCCATACGAATTACAGAAGGTGTCATTACTGGGCACATTGTGGGTGCTGCAAAGAGCACCTTTGGCTAACATCAAAGATTGAAACAATATTAATTTCATGAACTTTAATCACAGTTTGACATAGGAATGGGGTCCATTCCTGTCAGAAACCCAAAAGACTTGGAGAAATTAAAAAAAAAAGCTAGGCATCTTATACATCCAGTTAAACAGCATATTTATAAAATAACATGCAACCATTCCATGTTTAACCCAAACATGTTCATTACTACACTATCATCTATTAACTGGAACTTCCTTATAATCCTCCCCTTAGACGATACTATAAATGAATTCAATACAACATTTCTAAATATCCTAAATAGCTTTGCAACTCCTAGAAGGAAGAGATTACAAACAAATAATGCAATTTGGTTATCCAAAGCAGTAGAATGTTAATGCAGGATAGAGAAAAAGCATGGAAAGAATGGCAAAATATGAAACACCTCAACATCTTAAACTTCAAAATGGATTTATTTATTTATTTTACATTTGTTTATTTAACATTTGTCTGCCAGGTTAGTCTGATGAGCTGAGTGGCCCGTTTTCAGCAGAGACCTGGGGAGAAAAGCTCCACAGTGAAATACAATTTTTATAAAAAGGAGTAGATAATAAGCAATCATAATTATACAATGAATATTTATAAAAATAAGTGGATAATAAGCAATCATAATTATACAATGAATATTTATAAAAATAAGTGGATAATAAGTAATCATAATTATACAATGAATATTTATAAAAATAAGTGGATAATAAGCAATCATAATTATACAATGAATATTTATAAAAATAAGTGGATAATAAGTAATCATAATTATACAATGAATATTTATAAAAATAAGTGGATAATAAGTAATCATAATTATACAATGAATATTTATAAAAATAAGTGGATAATAAGTAATCATAATTATACAATGAGTATTTATAAAAATAAGTGGATAATAAGTAATCATAATTATACAATGAATATTTAAAAAAATAAGTGGATAATAAGCAATCATAATTATACAATGAATATTTATAAAAATAAGTGGATAATAAGTAATCATAATTATACAATGAATATTTATAAAAATAAGTGGATAATAAGTAATCATAATTATACAATGAATATTTATAAAAATAAGTGGATAAGTAATCATAATTATACAATGAATATTTATAAAAATAAGTGGATAATAAGCAATCATAATTATACAATGAATATTTATAAAAATAAGTGGATAATAAGTAATCATAATTATACAATGAATATTTATAAAAATAAGTGGATAATAAGTAATCATAATTATACAATGAATATTTATAAAAATAAGTGGATAATAAGTAATCATAATTATACAATGAATATTTATAAAAATAAGTGGATAATAAGCAATCATAATTATACAATGAATATTTATAAAAATAAGTGGATGATAAGTAATCATAATTATACAATGAATATGTACAATGTGAGTTTAGATTTACACAAGTAGTTGGTAGGGAGACTGAGACAAGAGTAAACATAATGCCAGTACAAAGAAAAACAATACATTATTGATAAACAGCAATGTTACAAAACTAATTTGTCATTTTGGCATATATTGATTCTGTAGAGGAGAAAGAAAAATGAATGAGGAGTTGAGAGGCAGAATGATGCCTAAAATAGAGGTTAAAAGGCTGCTGTAAGTTTGGAAGTTTAGATAAATGCACAAAGAAAGGTGACTAGTGAGAGTATGCAGGAAGAAATGTATAAGTGAGATGGGAGGAGATAATAAGAGTCTTTGATGAATGGGAAAGTAGTTATGGAGAATGGGTACAGTGGCAAAGAATTTTTAGGTAATCTCTAGTGGCTGTTTTGAAGTTTTTAGGGTGTTTGAGGGATCTAATTTCTAAGGGGAGTTTGTTCCAAGATAAAGCAGGGTTGAATCTGTAGAGTTTACAACCAGTTTTGGTCTTGGGTTTATATATTTGTAGCAGATCTTGGTCAGAGCTGTGTAGAGACCTAATTGGGGAATATTTAGAGATTATAGGAGTAAGGCTAGGGCAGAAAGAGTGTTAGTATAGAAGTGAGTGAATTATCTGTAGTTGAGAGAAGAGGAGATGGTATGGTAATTCTAGCCAGTCTAAGTGTCTTTGAGAGAGACAGTGGTGAGTCTTATACGTATGGTGTGCAGGAAATCTAGCAAACTTGTTGTAGGTTAATTCAAGTTTGGTTAAGAGTGAGGAGTTCAGATTAGTAAAAATGTGACAGCTATACATTAGGGTAGGAAGAAGGTATGCATGAGAGGGGTTTATTTCTGCATTGTTTGTTAAGAACTTTTTGTTGCAATAAAGGAATCCAAGTTTTTGGTGTGCCTTTTTAATACAGTTAAGCAAATGTAAATCAAACTTAAGTTGGTCATCAAGTTTTATGCTGGATTCAACAGTGATAAACGTGTTATTGAGGGACAGTATAGTAAAAGCTGTTTTGAGATTATTGAGGTTTTTGGGGAGAAAGAGAAAGTGTTTAGTTTTCTTTGGGTTGAGAATTAGTTTGTTGTGAGAGAGCCAGGATTCTACAGAGTTATAGGATGCTTGGGTAGCAGAGTAGAGGTTGGAGGGAGTGTCTGTGATGGTGATGACTGTAGAGTCATCTGCATATTGTATAAGGCATGACTGGGGACAAGAGGTATATAGAACATTAGTGAAAATAAAAAAAGTAGTGGGCCAAAGAAAGATCCTTGGGGGACTCGCATTTTTACTGGGAGGGGAGGGGATAGAGCTTAGAGCCATTTGACAGATTGTAGACAATCGGAGAGATAGCTAGAAAACCAGGTAATAGTAGAAGAAGAGAGATTTAGGTTTGATAGTTTGGATGGAAGAAGAGGATGGGAGACTGTATCAAAGGCCTTGGAGAGGTCCAGGAATAGGCAGGAGACTAGTTTATTGTTATCATGAGCAAAAGAGATAGTATTTATGAAAGATATTAGTGCAGTTGTGGTTCTATGTTTAGGCCAAAAGCCATGTTGGGTAGGTGTGAGTAAGTTTTCCTGAAGTAGGTATTGCATAACTTGTTTGTGGATACCTCTTTCCAATATTTTTGAGAGAGGAGACAGTATTGCAATTGGTCTGAAGTTAATGATATTGGTGGAGTTTCCACCTTTATGTATAGGTAAAGTGTAGAATTGTTTCCATAAGGAGGGGACATAAGATTCGGAGATGGAGCGATTGATTAAACTAGATACAGGGAAAGCAAGAGATTCTGCTGCAATATGCAGGAACTATAGGGTAGATTGTCAGCAGAAGGAGAACAGGTTTTAAGTTTGGAGAGTAAAGATTTTATATAGGCGGCAGGTAGTCTTAAGAGTGAAAGAGTTAGGGGGATAGGGTGAAGAAGTAGAATTAGAGAAGTTGTTAGCATTATTTGAGGAGGGGAAGGAGTTAATCATTTTAATATAGATTCAATAAAGTGGGTGTTGAACAATATGTGATCTAAAGAGTTACAGAATTTTTGGGGGGCTGACCTTTGGGCTGTGGGGAGGTTGGTATAATAGTTCCATTTGTCTTTGTAGATACATTTTAGTCTGGTTTCTGAGTTCTTTCTATTTTTGTAAGTGAGTGGGGAGTTTGGTTTTTATCCACAATTTCTACACCCTGTCTCTGTTTTTCATTAGGCTACAGGTAGGATTTTTTAACCATGGAGATATATTAGATTTGATCTGGACTGTGTGGAGAGGAGCAAGAGAGTTTAAGATGTTTAGGAAGGTAGAGTTGAAAGAATGGGCAACTTCATCAAGCAGGAGAAAGGTTAGATGTGACAGGTTTATTCTGGAGAGATGGTCTTTGAAGGTCTTGGGGCAGAAGGGGGAAAGTTTGTGGGAGGTTATGTATCTGTGGGGCTTAGTGAAGTGAGGAGTATATCTGATGATTGTCAAAGGGGAGTTATCGCTTAGGGAGATGGGGTAGGGTCTTAGGATTATGGTATTTATGGGGGTGTGAGACTAAAATCCAATATAGAAGAGAGCTAGGGAGATGAGATTTGTTGGTATGAGTAGGTGTAGAGATAAGTTGCACAAAGCCATGCAAGTTGATGAATGAGGTAGTGTTGGGTGCCTGAAGAGTATGCCAGTTAATATTTATATACCTGAGAAGGATAGTTTCGTTATGAATGTTTTGGGAGAAGTGGGATAGTATATTTTCCAGGATGTTAATGTTGTCTCCAGGGAGAATATAAATACCTACAATAATTACAGTGGTGTAATTGTTTAATTTAAAGTTGGCCATCAGGAGTTCAGCGGGTGAGAAGGAGGGAGGTGGTTTGTTTGGGCTAGAGGGGATAAGATGGTCAAAATAGACAATGTCTACTCCACCATCTATTTTCTTTTGTCTATCGAGTCTAAGGATGTTACATCCAGGTGGGAGGATATCACTATCTTGGTTGTGAGGTTTCAACCATGTTTCAGTCAGGGTTATTATATCAGGGGTGTAGTTGGCCATCCAGGCATATAATTCACTAGCTTTGTTGAGAACACTTTTAAGATTCAGAGAGTAGAAGGATATCTGATTTTTTAAGAGAGTGTAGCTGGTAGTGTTAGGAGGGATAATGTTATTGACAGGAGAGGTGGGGTAGAGACCAGGGTTAAGGTGAATGTCACCTGACAGAAGTAGAAGTCTTTGGAGGAGGAATTCTTTGATTAGGAGGTGCTTTCTTTTTTCATCAAATGAGGTAGAATGGTAAGGAGGTACTTTGATTTTAGGGAGAAGAGTGTTTAGAGGAAAGATAGATGAGCATATGGGGAAGTATTGCTTGGGTTGTATGAAAGAATTGTCATTTATATTGGTTGGGTAGAAATGTGGTGGTGTTAGATGGCAGTAAGTTTTCCTGAAGTAGGTATTGCATAACTTGTTTGAGATGCACACTAGAAAGACAGGGTCTAATTGTCCAGGCCTAAGGAGTTTTGAAAACGGCTGGCGTTCCTGGTAACATGCTCAAGAGGTGGTATCAGCTTAAAATGCTACAGTGTAGCTACTCTAACAGCAAGAGGTAGTTTCTGTACTTTGCTTTAGGTTTTCCTTATAGTGGTTGGAGACTGCCCTTATTTGAGTAGAAAAAGGACCTGGAGTGCCGGTAGACCACTTATGCAGAGTCTCGGAGCGGGAAAATGCTTTGCAATTGTGCTAAAAAGCAAAAAAATGAAGACAAAAGTATACTATAATAACTTTCAGAATAATACAAAATACAACCCTAAAAAATGTTGGACATCCATTAAAGAAATCTCACATTCCGGCCAAAAATTCAAATCAAACCCTCCTCCCAATAACTCACCACTTGAAATTTCAATAAAGTTCAACTCTTATTTTATAAATGGCATATCATCTCTAACCAAGGATTCATCAACATCTAATCCAAACCATGCCCAACAGAAACATGTCACCACATCCACTTTCATCTTCAAACCTGTGCCCGCATCATGTAAAAAAAACTACTCTTAAACTTAAACTGCCCTCTTCTTCAACTGATTACCTTCTACGCCAGTACATAAAATAGCATCTGAGAGCATTGCCTATGCTGTCTCAATTCCTATAAATAAGTCAATCCAGGAATCTGATGTTCCCTTTCTCTGGAAAAAGTCACACATTATCCCTCTGCACAAAGGTAGAAATTCAACAGACATTAATAACTTTAGACCTATAGTAATCTTATTTCCCCTCACCAAAATACTTGAAAAATATATTCAAAAACAATTGCTAGACTATCTCCTGCTGGAGGAACTCTTATCCCCTACACAACATGGCTTCTGTCCTTCCCATAGTACTAGCACTGCCCTTCTAACCTATATAGATACTGTCAATAAAGCCAGAGATAATGGCAAACTGGTCTCTTCCTTATTTCTAGACTTGTCTAAAACCTTCATAATTTGTCACAGCAAACTTCTACTTCAAATGTCCTCACTAGGTCTCTCTTAGCCCACCCTTCTGTGATTCAAAAGTTACCTGTTCAGTAGGTATCAGTCAATAAAATGCAGTCCACACTCTCTCCTTACCTCCCAGTTACCAGCAGTGTACCATAAGGCTCTATCCTTGGTCCCCTCCTCTTTAAAAGTTTCACCAACACCCTCTATGTATCCATACAACAGACTACCCTAAAACAATATACAGATGATTCCACTCTCATTTCCACATCTGACAATATGATATACATCCAAAATATTACTGAGGAAGCTTTAACAGCAACTGAAACATGGCTTCATAATTCACAACTCACACTCAACCCAAAAAAAGACCAAACTACTACTCTCACCACCCCAAATCTCTATCTTGTGAAAAAAGCAAAATGTGAAGTCGTCTTTCTTGATAATACAACCAAGTCACTTTTCATGGTAAATTATGAGGAGTGATAGTGGATGAAAATCTTACATTTGACCTGCATATACAAAATTGCATAAGAAAAACAAATTAAAAACTAGGGATGCTGTACAGAGTCAAAAACTTTCTCACCAATGCAACTAAAACTGAAATTTTCACTATTACCCCCCCACCCCCACCCCCAACACTTCTTTATGGAGCTCACATTACAAACCTCCAGGCTTCACAAAAATTTAAACCTGAACAATACTATAACAAAGTTGTTAAATCTGAAGCAAATACCCATTTCAGAACCTACCACTACATTGCACTAAAAAGCCTAAATTGGTTAGAACTGCCTCATCAACTAACATATACACAGCTTCTTATCACCTATAAAATTATCCAGCATCCACTATCTGTCCAGCACTAAAACATATTCTATACAACTATGTTTCCAGTTGATCATTGAAATCAAGTGATCAAATATTCCTGCCTACAAACCTATCATATCTGCTGGGCATTATCTGTACTTGTACAAGGTTGCTAAGGCCTGGAAACCCTTACCTGTATCCATCAGATCGATACCCTCCCTCTCATCTTTCAAAACCACTCTGAAAGACTTCCTCGCTAAAATCTAGCTCAGTTCTTGCTTAAAACCAGGATAACCTATATCCCAAAATGTGAACTAGTACCTTTTCATTCATTATCCCTCCTTATTCTCCCGTCTTCACTTACTTCCTTACTTCTGTAAAATTCTCTTCCCTGACGTTTTCTCTAAATATACCATAAGCTTGTTTTCCCTCACTTCATATTGCAGTTCCTGTTTGTATTAGATTAATTTACCTTTAATTTCTCTACAAACTGTTTAAAATTTCTTTAAATATTAAAGGATTGTCATATAACCTGTATCCATACTTAATCAACATTTTTATATTATGTCTAACTTGTTATAATTATTTAAACTGCAGATGTTTTTGTTTTATTTTTGAAGATTGCAAAATGATTGTTCTTAAAATGTTTTGCAATAATTTAGGGATTTTCTCCCCAGGCCTCCTCTGAAAATGGATTTCTACCCATTTGGACTTTCCTGGTAATCCAATGTCAAGAAATAAATAATAAGTAAATAAGCAAAATCCAAGACTGAATTATCCCCCATCGTGGGACTCAACATACCCAGCTTTCTATTAAACAGAATTGTCAATGCTGTTGTTAATTTCCAAGCTCCCAGGGACTCTGCATCTGCAGTCCTCTGCATCCCATCAGCATCTAGTAAGTCAAAAGTGTGTAAGTATTCTTTCCTTCCAAATGTTTTCATTCACCACCAAAGGAATGCGCAGAGTTATAAATACATAGGCCTCCCCAGCCAAGAAAGACTGCACTTTGTGTGGGCAAGACAAATAGTCTTTCTGTGTGATTTCAGTGTCTCCAAAATGTGGCTGTGACTACACAAAAGGGAGCTGCAGAAATGACTCCACCTCCCCCTCTTCAACTCCACTCATCATGCCTCATTTGCCCTAGCCAATCCTTCAGCATTAAACTGTGCAGCCTCTGCTGCTGCTGTGGCACTTTAATATATTTTGTGATCTTTCTCTATCCTCTTGATTTATTACCTGGAGAAAGCCTACAAGATACTTAACCATTTGACCGTAAACATTTTTTTTCTTCAGTATAATTAAGTTTGTTACCTGCTGGCAGCGTAACTGGAGTCATCACCTTTGGAACACTGTCACCTTCTCTTTCCTACCTTCTCCTACTCTTTTTTGAGGTTACCCTCCCCAAGGCCATGGAGAACTAATCACCACCCAGTAAAGTCATATGATCATACTATCCTGCTAAACATTCTCCTTTAGCTCTACTAGACTGTCACAGGAAAGAAGTACGTCATGCATATGTATTTATTTATTTATTTTTTTTATTTATTTACATTTATTTACACTTGTTATCCGGGTAGTGTCCAACTGGGCCAGTAGCCCGTTTTCAGTGGAGACCCAGAGAAAAACTCTAGAAATAAACACAATGTGACATTAATAGAAAAAAGAAAAGTGTATGCTAAACTAAAAAAACAGCTGACAGGGTTATTTAAGTATGCGAGCAAAGAGCATTACATGAGAGCAGAGGTATTGAGTAACTGGGTAATCACAATGACACTGACACATCAATTATCTGACAGACAGGAAAAGTTAAGAATTCAAGTAGCAAACCACAAAAAGATTGAAGAAAATCATTGGTGATAGGAGTAAGGTTAAGGGGATGGAGATGGGTGATGAGAAGTAGGAGAGAGGACATTATCCAGGTGAAGTACATGGGCAGTGCCAGTTGTTGTTGTTGAGATAGTCTTTTCATTTATTTTTAAAAGAAGTCGAGTTTGGATTGTTCTGAATGTCTGGAGGAAGAGCATTCCAGGTGTTTGCTATTTTATTGGAAGAGAAAGAGTCACCATAGTAGTTGTGAGACTGGGTAACTTTTAGCAATAACCTGTTTGATGACCTGAGGGACCTACTGTTGATATTTGGGTGAACCAGGTTAAAAAGTGCTGGGCAGTTACTGGGGTTGTGAATTATTTTGTGGGTGAAGGTAAGTTGGTTTAGTATTAACAGACTGGGAAGTTCTAGCCAGTTAAGTTGATGGAGAGCGGAGCAGTGTTGAGCTCTATGAGGCTGATTAGCAGCAAATTTAGCTATTTTGTTATAGCAAGACTCAAG
Organism: Protopterus annectens; assembly: GCF_019279795.1. Lineage (NCBI taxonomy): Eukaryota > Metazoa > Chordata > Ceratodontiformes > Protopteridae > Protopterus > Protopterus annectens. The sequence continues at coordinate 1,421,639,080 of NC_056741.1, forward strand.
TATGTTAAGGTCAGCCTTACATAAGTTGGTGAAGATGTGTGAGCAGTACAAAAGGGTAAACAGTATGTAATATCTCGCTGTGGGTAATCTGGCTTAGTGTGTTCGATAAGGTTTGCCCTATAGAGAGAGTCAGGTTTAGCATAGACTTTTTTGATAGTTATGGAGCTAGAATATCAAGCTTTAGCCTGTCATCTATTGTGATGCCTAGGACTTTTGTTTGGTTTGTAGATACGATTTTTTTTATATATTGCATATGAATTGTTTGCATTCTGAACATTCTATACTTTGAAGTTAATATTATGTATAACATCCCCACAAAAATACCTGTTTTATTTTTATATAATATCACTACTGAACTATTACCTGTTTGTATTTAGGTGCTTTAAGAGCTATATATGTAATGTACCTTTGTAAATAATTTGTTTTGTCAAGAGTATCCTAAAGATATTCACTGGAACTTTTCTCCCCAGCCCTCTGCTGAAAATGGCAATGCCACATTTAGCATCCTCTTTTAAATCACTCCAAATATGAACAGAAATAACCCCATCCCAGGCACCAGGAAAAATTATCTCAGTAACCCGGCCTCCAAGTTCACCTAGAGGAGCCCAGGAAATGCAAGCTATTGCAACATCAAAACTCTTTATCTCTAATGAACTAACTGCAGCAGCCACCCCATTGCACCCTCTAGATCACAGTACTTTAAGAGTACAGCTTTTCCACAAAATAAATTCCCTATAACCCTCAAGGAATTTCCAAATTGTACTATTGCCAAACAACAACAATAATGGCCATACAGCTTCATGGCATGCATCACCCCATAGCAAGTGATCATAATATTATCCCCATAATGGCACTTCACAGTTGTCTAGAAACCTCCCTGCTCCTAAGTGTGACACAGTATAAACCAACAACCAGAGCAAAAAGCATTTAATTAAGAAAGTACATGCATTCATTTATTTGTGTTGTTAACTAGTCTAGAGAACTGATCCACCCTGACCTTTTCCACTGTCTGGATAAATGACTTGCTCCAAGTTGCACTATTAAGCTGGGAGAATCAAACCTAGGACTGCAAGAAACAGTTCATTAATATAATGCAGCCTTAATGCTCTAACTGCCAGCACTAAACATTTTTATTTTACCACCAATATCAAAAGGGAAAGAAAAACACCCCAGCTATTAAGCTACTAAGATGTCAAGAATCTCGATGGCAACACCCAGATCTGCTCTGAGTTACAGCACAACGGCACGAAAATTACAGAACCAACTGATATTGCCAACATCCTGGCAGATAGGTTCAGTGCTAACTTTACCCCCCATCACCCCCTAAAGGGCCCATAGCTATACAGGAAGAATGCAGAGTCCCTGTAATCACAACTACACAGGTAAATGCTGCACTCTCTAAAGCCAAAAACACAGCATCCATGGGACTGGACAACATCCCAGGTTGCGTTTTACATGAACTTCAGAATGAACTGGCTCCTCACTTAAGCACCATGTTCAATAATAGCCTCACATCAGGTTTTGTGCCCACTGAATGGCACACAGCAACAGTTATCTCACTCCACAAAGGGGAAGCCAGCACTGATCCAGGGAACTATCGATCTATTAGCCTGATGAAACTGGTCTGCAAGGCCATGGAACATATCATCATGGAACTCATAAACAAAGACATTGGTAACATCCAAATTCTGGATCCCACCCAGTTCGGGTTTGTGAAAGGCATTTCATGCCTCTTGAACCTGATCAACTTCTTTGAGGCAGTCACCAAAGCCGTAGATGAGGGTAAGGTGGTTCACACAGCCTATCTTGACTTCGCCAAGGCTTTCGACACCATCCCCCATTCTGGAATTATAGCTAAACTCACTAAACTAGGTATAAACCCCTACGTCACAAGATGGGTTGCCAACTGGCTCACTGACAGAACCCACACTGTAAAAGTTGCAGACTACAAATCTGCCCTCAAAGCAGTGACAAGTGGAGTACCACAGGGTTCCGTCCTGGGACCTCTCCTGTTTGGTACCTACTTCTCTGAAGAACAGGCTAACATAGAAGGCCTCTGGCTAACAAAGTTCGCAGATGACTGCAAACTAGGAACCATAGTCAAGTCCCCAAATGATGTGGACATCCTACAGAAGGGCCTCGCTGAGACAGATGCCTGGTGTCAGAGCCATGGCCTCAAGCTCAATGCCAAAAAGTGCAGTGTCATCCCCTTTGGTAAAAACTCTGTACGAATGAACTACCACATAGGCAGCAATCTACTTAACAATGAATGTGTGATAAGAGACCTTGGGACCCAGGTGGACAGTAGTCTCTCCTTTGATAGTCAGATCACCACAGTAGTCAGGAAGTCCTTCTACATGGCACACCTCATCATAAAAGGGTTCTCATCCAGGAAAAAAGAGGTCATTGTTCCCCTCTACTCGACACTCATTAGACCCATTATAGAGTACAATGCCCCTTTTGGAATGTACCTCACAAGACATCTGCAGCAGCTGGAAAGGCCACAGAAGTACCTCACAAAGAGGATTACTGGCCTCAAACAAATGCCCCACACTGACCGCCTCAAAAAACTCCAGCTTTACTCCATAGCATATCGCCTACTCTGAGGTGATCTCTGCCTAACATATAAAGCTATGTCAAACCCAGAGCTGTTAGACATGCTACACCTAAATAAATCCCAATCCCTCCGAGCTACACGCTCTAGGGACCTAAACCTTGTCACCACAATAAACAGGACATGCTGGAGGGATAGATTCCTGTCCCAGAGACTTCCCATACTCTGAAACAGGCTACCCATCTATGTCAAGCAAAGTTCTTCATTAACACTCTTCAAGAAAAATCTTGATGAGTGGATGGGAAATAGGAAATACACCCGGGGATCACTTCTGTGTCTCTGCTCGACAGTGGCACAGGAAAATAACTTTCTTGTGTGGCATAAGCCAGGGAACCTTTTTGGCTAGGCTTATGTAGGCCCTTGGGCCGATAGCCTAGTACCTACCTATGAACCTATGAGCCACAATAATTGTAAACCTGATTACAAGGTGAATATCACACAGCACTTCCATAGTGTGGGAGGTGAACAGGCTATTAAACACTTCAAAGATGTATGGGATGTAGATGGAGACCTATGAGTTGATTTATTACTTTATTTTTAATAGCATTATCATGAGGATACCTAGAAAACTAAATGACTTTTTTATTTCACATTGTAATACCATATAAAATAAAATAAAAAAAAAATAAATAACAAGAGGGCACACAATAATTCTGAACAACCTGGCCAAATTGTAATGCGGCCATCAATTTTTCTCAATTACATTCACATTCACAAAAAAGTTTTATTTCCATGCTAAGCCTTTCAAAAAAAACTCAAAACCAAATGCTACTAGCTTCAAGCAATTCGTTTTTCATGCCATACAGTTTTGAGATAAATAAGTCAAGTTCTTTTCATCCTCATGAACAAGTTGCAGTGCAAACTCAAGAACCCAATCATTGCAAACTAAGCACACTCCAATAACTCAAAAAAAAAAAAAAACTTCGCAGAAAAGCACAAACTGGAAATCTAAACTTAACTCCATGCTGCTACCAACCAGAGGACCAAAGACCTAAAACAACAAATCATTTGATGAACTGCCTGTAAACCTGCTCCATCAATATCGACTGAATGAACCAGAGAAGAATACAATGGAAGAAGAGTACCCTACCTATATCAGCTCATCTTGTGACCACCAAGTGCTTTAAACATGTAGAGTATTATTGGTCCTGCTGGTTTATTACATTGTTTTTCTTTTGTAGTTTATTTTATAAAAGCTGCCAACAACATCAAAGACTAACCTGAAAATGAAGATGCCAAATTAATACTGTAGCCCTGAAATTGCATCCAATAATCAGTTGCCTGCCCAATCAATTAAAGAGCTTAGTAAATCTGTCAGATTGATAAACCACTCAACTCCCCCTCAAGTAAAGTATAAAAACAGCAACTTAGCAATCCATACACCACCAAGCATTCTCCTCACACAAATCACTAGCTACACTAAGAACAACTCTACAACCAGACTACCACTATAACTGGCAGGGAGAAGAACAACTATGTAACTTTAAACAACCCATAATGCCAAAAACAGGAACTAGATAACTAACAGTGCTTAAACCCAAAGAAAAGGACACACATTTTTGCTGAGCACAAATTTTAATTTGCTCTGCTTTGACATAGTAAAGTACTTCACTTGAAGCAAAAGGTAACATACCTTACCACACTGATCATAAAAGAGAAACTCAGCACCACTACTCTCCCCTTGACTTGTAACTTCTGTGTTATGCAGACACATAAAATATCCTTCCAGACTCCCTCCCTCTGTCTACCTCACTTCCTTCTCAGTCCCTCATTGCTTTGCAACAATTATCCTCCCCCAAACACTTATATATAAAGATAAGGGCAAGCAAGAGTCAAAGCAGTATGCAATCAAATAAACAAACTTACATTTATGTATAAATCAATAATAGTTCAAGCATTTTCACAAAAATTCCAAAATAAAATCAGTTGTGCAATGACTTTTGGGACAGAAGGCCTCTTTAGTGAAGCTATTATGCTTTGGCATATGCTTGTTAACATACAGTACATTGTCTTAATGATTTTTTAGATGTTAAGCTAAGCTAAGACAAAATCATGGCATTTATGGTACTCATTTAAAAATACTTTTAATTCATATCTACAATACCTGACAAAGTTAGTCTTTACTGGTTGTTTAACTGGTTGCTACCTTCAGTTGCATTGTTTTTATTTTCCAGTAATTAATAAGTGCAAGCTGTCTAATTTTTATAATATTGCGATCTGATACTGATGCATTTAAAGCTTTATGCTGATTAACAGATTACTTGTTACATTTGAGAAACACCTTATTTTCATTTATTAGCAATTTCTTAGTTTTTTTTTTTGAGAAATGTACTTTATACGTAAGAATTGCACATAAACATGGGGTATTTAAGTTGCAGGCCCATTTACCAGTAGTTGAGGTTGCCCCTTTGCAATTAACTGTTCAAATTGCTCCCTATTTCTAAATAAGTAAAAATTGTGTGAAACTGTGAAATTGGTTGAAATATAATATAGAAATAATCTGGAACAAAGTTCAGTTTTTTATTACCTGTATATGAGCTGACAGATTAATATAGTTTATTTATAATCTACTAACTGTCTAACATCATTAGTGCTTTTATGCATCTTTTTTACTTTCTCACTGCAGTTTATATATCAGTCCTGCATGAATAATGAAATGCAGGGACAGGACTGAATGTTTTTAGAGCAGGAACCTTAGATTCTGACATGAATCCTTTGTTTTCTATTGATGGAAGATCTGACTGTTGTTGTGATATTATTTGAAGAGTGTATTATATTTTCTGGAAATCCATAAACTACAGGTTTCATATTATAAACCAAACTCTGTCCTTGTTATCAAACCAAAGAACTGTATTAGATACATCTGTTATGACTATTTGACTGTTATTGCGCTCAAAGTATTGATTCAGTATCTCAACTGATTTCAATGATTCAGAAATTATTTTCAAATAATTTTTGAGTGATTCCATGATTTTTCTAACACTGAAGTCAAACTTGTAGACTTATTTTCCTCTCATTGTTCGTTTAAAGTATCTGGCACTACAGCATTAAGGCTTAATCTGCTGCTAATGTACCTTAGCATAAAGTCATGACATTTGATTCCAATGGCCATGATTTATATACTGAGGAACACAGAGCAAGTGATTTAACTAGACTTATGATCCCTTGTTTTCCCAGAAGAGAGGCACTTTGTGCTAGGTATACTAGAATAACATATAAAAAAAAAACATAATTTGATGGGTATATCCTCTTTTCTCTGAGTTTCCTTAGAAATGCAACATTAATTCCATCAGATGTTGTTGCTTTGAGTACCATTTCTGCACTTCATTCTTGACAATTTATTAAACATTATTACAAGGATCACTTCCCTCTATCTATAAAATATCAGTATTTCTACTGACTGAATACAATAAATCATTTATATTTCTTTGTAAATATTTATCCAAATTAACATCACTTTGTAATTATCCCTTTTCTGTTCAGACATGTCAGTTTTATTAAACTTATCAAATACTTTTGCCTCTTAACTAAATTAAATGTCTTTTCCCAGCATATGATTTGCTTTTCTGAATGCAATTTCCTCTATTGCCTTAGTTTTTATTTAGCTCTTTCTTTCTTTCTCCTTTTGTGTTTCCATATCTTTCTGAAATTCTGTACAATGTCCTTAACCTTTGATGCGTATGATGTCTCATCATTTATGAATCACTGTTTTCACTTTTTATTTTTCTTATTTCACTCAAATTGTGTTAATCTCTGATACCAGTTTTCTGAATTAAAACTGTTCTTTCATACTACCATCATCCCTCCTTCTCTTTCTGAAGATACTGTCAGATTTCATTAGTTTGCTTTCCCCAATCCCAGAATTCTAACTTTTGAATGGTTAAGATATGTAGTTAAGTTGAATGTGAACCACCGTATTTGTTTATTATTTGTTACCAGATGACTGCCTACTTTCAGATGTGAGATCTTCTCTTCCTCCTCATTTGAAGACACAAAGAGTCAAACTGTTCTCTGAGTAGACATTAGTACAAGTGGTCTGAGACCTGATCTTTATATTGGATAAAGAATAATGCTATTGCTGGATGTGTCAGCAGATGAGGTCTTCAACCAATATCTACTATACTGAAGTCCTTCAGCAAAAGTTGCTCTCCTTCTTCAGTCATCTGAGGGTTAATTTCTGTAATTTTGTTTACCTCTCCCCTCATCATGAAGCAGCCTCTATATGCAATTGCTTTACAAACTATGTTGCTTTTTTTTCTTTTTTTTTTATGTGTAGCCCACAGTACTTCATCTGTTTATTTATACATTTGCTCTGTTGCTTTGATTACTTCCCTTCGCAGATGGCTAGACCACCTCCTCCTCTTTCTTGGATAAACTTGTCCACATGAAAAATTAACAAAATGCTACTTGTTGACATGTTTTTTTACAGATGTTCAAGAGTAGAAGTCTGCTAAAACTTTATCGCATTCTTGCATTTCGAAAATACCAGGTTTAGCTCTTGGCTCATTTCTGATGATAGATGTCTTGAGGTTCCGGTGTCAACTCAACAACTAAGTCACAGTGATGAACAGTGGAATGCCTAAATCATGTAACAAATAACATGTCAAGCCCAAGATGCATAAATATTTTTTTAATTAAGGGCTGCTGTCATTGTTTAGCTTGACAATTTAATTGCAGGTGGTAATTATTTACAGTTACTTATTAGAATAATTTCAGTATTTCCCTCTGTAACAACTAGGTTAAGAATTCCATTTTAGTAACTACGTGCATTTTTTTGTCTTAGCACTTGATTAAAATGTCAGGTCTTAAAAGCTAGCAGTCCTGAAACATTGGATGACTTGCTATGAAACAGCTGTTTACTCCAGGTGATCTGAAATACAAGTCTCTTTCTGCACTTCGTATCTAGTAGACATTTGCGAACGAGAAACTTGCTAGTGTTTTGGTATGCTTTTTTGGCTGGATCTAAGCCAAATACTAAAACTTTGCAAGTTTTCTCAACATTGTAACTTTAATTAGAAGTGGACCTGTAATGTCTTTTAGTATAAAGGGACATTAAACTAAGGAAAATAAGGACTATATCTTAGGTGTATAGAAAAAGATTTTGGAAGAGGGGTTCTGTGCTCAGAAGCAAACATAAATTAGGGGAACTAAGTGACATCATCAGTACTATAGAAAGATGTAAAACAAGAAACGCAAGAGTGCATTATGAAGAACGTATGGTCTTTCTGATTGCATTATGATGTTCACAACATACAGAAATAAAATCAGAACATTGATAGTGTAGTGTTATCAGGATAACGTTGCACAGAATTTGTTATGGTTATGATGCTGCAAGTTTTACAGAACAACAATGTCACAATCTATTCTTCAAGTTGTTGCTTACATGTCAATTCTTTTTTGACAATTTGTGTGACCCAATCCCTGGTGACTGTTGGATATTCCTCATGCCTGCCTAATCAACCCATTCATTTTAAGCAACAGGAGTAAAGTTAACGTCCATTACTGGGGATTTCTTTTAACGTTGTTACCATTTATTCTGTCTGGGTTTGCTAGGTCCTAGGATGTTGGTATGCAATGATTGTAGGTGAAAGAAAATATCTAATACTTTCAGAAGTTGAATCCCCTGAATATCCCTACCTCCAATCAAGTGAATGTATCTGAGGTGACCCCTTTCCCAGTTTAACAAGTAATGCCGTGCCAGGAATGTGCAGTGATTTATCACAATATAAGTGATAGAAATATAGATTCTTTTTGCCAAGCAATGTCATCATTACATAGCAGGTAAGTGCAAAGATCCATGGGCACATCCATGTATATCTGATCTTCTATGAATCACTCCCATCACTCCCTGGATGAGTACTAGGTGTAACTGAAGACATGTTGTATCTGGTACACTCATTCTCACAGACTTTCCATCCAAAATTTAAATAAATCAAGCTGAGCACCTGGCACATGCACAAAAAACATATCAACAATCTTAGTATACATAAAGTAAATAAGTCAATTTGAATACAAGTCTGATCAAGTTAATGATTGAAGCTACTATAAGGTGAATGTGTGATTTTTGAGAGTTGCCACGTTTACTGCTCTCTACCTTCTTAATGGTGGCAGATTATAATTAGGTGTTTAATATCATTAATTCATTAATCATTGTAAAAGTAGAATGTATTAAGATGCCCTGGAGCTGACAGTTGAATACTTTTAAATCATATTTTAAAACTGCTTAGTGAACTGGCCCTATAATTATGAAAAAAAGCTAATGCATGTTAGCACTTACATTGCTGATGGTATCACAGAGTGTTTCAAAATTAAACTTGTTACTTCCCAAAAGGTAGATTCTTATTGCATTAACTCAAGCACTCTCTGCTAGGCATGACTGTAGGTGCAAGAGAGAAAGGTAAATCCCTTAGGCACAATCTGAGACACTGACTGAATACTGTATTTGCATATCACACATTAACCTACTGCAGAGCATAGAGGGCCATGATTAAACTCCAAACATGAAAAAAGGTTTATTAAGCACCTTTCTGATGTAAGAAAGGCATCTAACAATGTTTTCTTGACCACTTTACAATATCGTTAGGCACTTATCTTGCACTAAAGGTGCATGAATACATTTCCAGTACCGATACTGCAGTGCAGCACATGGGGGCTCTGCACTCCTGAATCTGCCATTTCTCAGGTGAGGCATCATTTGCCGAAGTCGGTGGTAACTCAGATAGATGTAAAAAAAACCTGCATGGCACCTATCAAAAACAGTAGGGTTTCTTTATTTAAAACAGTATTTACAATACTATTTACAAACTTACATATTTACAATTTATTCAGTGTACAATTTTCCATTCCTTCAGTTATTGTCATATAATAATTAACATCCTATTGTTCATTATTATAGTGAACGTCTATCTCCATTACCCCTATTTGCTCCCACTCCTTTTTCCACAACTACCATCTAATTTTTCTTAAATGTAATGCTCACCTCCATTTACCATTAAACATGATTTCATTTATCCTTTCATTCCAAATGGTCCACACTGTAAAACACTCTTCTCTAGTTTACTAACATATTCCTTAATTTTATGGGTATAATATTCATACATGATCATATCCATATTTATTTCATTTACCCCTTTTATATTTTCAAATAACTTTTCTTTACATACTTTTTCCCCCACAATTTTGCAACCCTTATGTATTGTAAGAAAACATCTGTAGTTTCTTCTTTACCACAATATATACCAACCCTGGGATTCACTAATCTCCCATGCAGGAATAAGTTATTCCTGCACAGAAACGACTGTTTAAGGGCAGCACGGCAGTGCGCCATGCATAGTAATGAAGGCGCACTGCCGTTGCTCCTAAACTGACACGGAGCGTGGACGTGTGTAGGGGGTGTGTCTGATAGCAGAGCTCTCATAATACACACGCCCCTGCACTCAGAAAGTGCTGTTTGGCAAGTACAATGAGCGAGAATGCTCATAGGAGGTTGCATACCTCCCAACTGTACAAATTATCGCAGAATGTCCAGATTTGTTGCCCATACAGTTCGCCTGTATCCCATTTGTACTGGGACATCACGGGATGATATCAGGATTGAAGCCGTTAAATAATGGCATACATTTGAGTCTCAGACAACAAAATCCATCAGAAAATGTATATTAAAACAAATCCTGTTACTCTAGCAACTTTCCCAAGTTTACAAGAGCAATAATTAAAATATGTCCGTAGTTGTACCTCATTTTGTCAAGCTTTTTCCAGATAGTTTGTCTGAAGAGGTTGAGAGGTATGGGTGGTTGCTAGGATGTCTGACAAATGTGCAGATACATGCAGAAATCCACAGCAATAAGTGAAACCTGTTCCTTCCTAGGGAAAATAACAGTAGAGAATTTTTTTATCAAACAGATTAAATTTAACCGTAAGTGCGCAGGTTTGCCCATTACTTAGCTACGCATACTGTAGCTTAAATAGCACAAGAA
>NC_056741.1:1421654669-1421659669 GCF_019279795.1 Protopterus annectens
AGTACCCATGTCAGCAATTGCCCGAACTCTGCATAAGTGTGGCCCATGGGTTAGGGTAATCAGATGGGACAGTTGTACCACAGGAAATGTCAGCCAGGTCCCTCTACAGGTAGCATATGCATAACAGCAAAGGTCCCCAAAAGGCATGCGTTGCAATGTGTACTGGTGAAAACCACATTGGAAACCTACAGACAGTATCAATTAAGATACATGTGCTGCACAACCAACACCTCACCCCACCTCAGGCCCACCATCCCCATCTGTACCTTGCCAGTGCCAGTGTACACCTGTATGTTTGCCATTCATTAGCAGGGACCAGGCTGGTACACATGGTGTTCAGTGTTTGGGACACTGCAAAATGACACACATGTGTAGGCCATAGTTGTCAAGCATCTGCAAAAATGCTGAGGGTGGGGAGGGAGTGTCATCATGACACAGCAGTGCACTGAAGCAAAAACCCAAAGGATGCTATGAATGACTGTATCTGCACACAGTCAAGGTCAGGAACTGTGGCAGACATAACCCTGATGCCATAGCAATAGTAACAACACTATGTGACCTCTAAGGGATATGCACATGAGTTGACCTTGAAATCATGCAGAGTTGGGGGACATTTGTAGCGCAGACTGACCAAATACTGACAAATGCAGATGGCCCATGCTAGTATACCCCTGCCAGGAATAGTGACTGCTGTAGTACACATAACAGTAGGTGTGACAAATCATCATGATAAGGGCGTGCACACATATGCACCCACAAATTGTATGCATCTCAGTCAGCATCTGCACAACTAACACATTTGTTTAACACTGCATTTGATTGCACAGGTCATATGTCACATATCAGATTCATGTAATGTTAACATATGCAGTAATGGTGTCCCGTGGCATATGAAGGAAGAGGGCATCATATCAATAAGGGTGTGTACACTCCCCATAGCCATGGTAAGGTTTGAAGGTTGTCATTGTAATTGTATTTTATTGGCCATACGTGCACCGCTGATGATGAGATCTGTAAATCAGACATCAGACATTCACAAATGACATTTGTCCACATATTATCTCAGGTATGTGTTGGACAAACACATAGGGGATGTGAGCAGCAGAGCAAACATAACTGACACACATATACGCATTCGGCAATGGTGTGTATACCTGTGAGGCATGGTGCACAGTACATGCCAGGGTGCTGAACAGGTGCACAGCAATACTGTATACATGGGTGCAGTGTGTTTCAGGGGAAGGGGCATCACCTACTAACACAACCCATGCATCACAGAGATGTATAATGTTGTTAGCTGGGATTGACTATAGCTGCACTGCATGCTGTTGAGTGCCATATGTCATGCATGTTGACAGATGGGTAATGGGAGATCTGTGTGTGATATTTTTGCACAACCTCACCTGTAAGTGTGTGTGTGTATGTGTGTGTGTGTGTGTGTGTGTGTGGGGGGGGGGGGGGTTAATTTGTCTGTAATTGCAATCTGGTGGAGTGGGGGGTTGATGTATCTAGGATGCGTTTGTGTATGTGTGTGTGTTTGTGTGTGTATCCATGTATGCACATGTGTGAGTGTGGGGTTGTTCATACCTCTCAACTTCCCTTCGAAATCGTGCAGTACATGGACATGGACAGACACACGAGACACCAGGAATACGCTTCTGACATGTAATCTCTGGACAGCTGATAGTTTAATAACAGCTGTAGCATGAAACATGCATTGGGAGGGAAAACTAGACACCAGGGATACTGTTTTAATTGCAATCAGCAGAAAGGTGAAAGAATACCCACATATGTAGCATTACAGATGCATTGGGGAATTACTAGACAACACCAGAGAGTGTTTCCAAATATTACTGTAGTCCACATAAAAAGTTAATAGAGCAACAGATCTTGCATCTACTGAACAATAGTTATGCATGACACTCCATTGCGTGAGATTATTGAGTGAATGTAGTAGCCCATAACATATGGCGGCCATGCTCAAGATGTCTGGACAAACCCAGGGTGAACACTGGATGACATCAGGGAGTCTTTGCAAAAATGACTGCAATCAAGTCAAGGAGGTAATGGAGTAACAGGTTATGTTTTGTCACCACTTTTCTAGGCAATTAGAAGAATGATACTTTAATGATTGGTATTATTGACTGTATTTATTCAAGACTGATGCAGGATGGGGAACTTAAGAGAATAAACTAGGGACAGTCTGTAAACTCAGGAACAGGTGAGTAATATGGTGGAATGCTAGGGCGTGTGTGTGTGTGTGTGTGTGTGTGTGTGTGTGTGTGTGTGTGTGTGTGTGTGTGTGTGTGTGTGTGCGTGTGTGTACTGTTAAGCAATGAAGTACAGGTCTTAAAGTGCATTTCTTGTTTTCCCCTCACAGGTGGTGAGATGGGTCAGGGTCCCTCCTTCAGGCAATCTGATGTTGGTGTCCATACAGGCACTGAAAATTATGAAAGATGTGTTGAGGCACAGGCGGGCTGAAGCTGCACCATAGTTTGACATCCCGCTGTTATCCACCCTATCCCCACACACAGTCACAATGCCTGTACATACCCCATCACCAGTGGCCATAGCAGAGGGACAGTTGGTGATTGGTGGCATGGGACAGGACAGTGTGGTATCTAAGGCACATGTGTCTGGACACACCTGTTTAGGGCAGCCACATGGGAGAACTGTGTGCATGCATACTCACACACTATACAAACACAGTTAGGGCAACCCCATACCTACACACACCACATCACCATGGCCATATAAATAATTAAACCACCTCACTCACACACATGGTGTCAAATGTATGGCTCAGCCTCAGTCTCTGGCAAACCAACAACTGATCCTGTGCATATGCTAATACCTGTGTCACATCCCTGTCATCCATAAGATTGATGCAGGGACAGGCTAATATGGTCCTGATGCACACGGTGACTGTACTATAGTGTAACAATGTAATGCTGTGTAACATGTTGTCATCAGTAAAGTTTAATGCTTACATGTCAGGAAGTGTAGCTATCTAGCCATGATGCATTATAGGTGTTATTAACACTTAGTGATTGTGGTCTCCATAATATAATCCATTTGTGTTGTAGGTGTCCATGTGTCAGCAGGAGGATGGTCTGCTGTTGTAGCCTACAAGGGGTATGGCACTGTGGTGACACCTTGGCTGTACCATATCCTGGGTACAGGTGAACACATGTCACAGGTCTGTATAACAGTTGTTGCATGTGCCACATGACTGAAAAGTCTGGGGGTGGTGTATACAGGTGAGTGCATGGTGGCTGCTGTCAGCAGCCCTTCTACAGTGGACAATGGTAAGTGTACTGAGTGGTACACAACATATGTTTGTGTATAATACACACAGAAGCTTTGGTGTTGATGCACTACACAAAGAATAATGTACACATGGATGTATGTACCTGTGCAAGGAACACATTGTAGCCTATGTAATTTCACCAAGCCAGAATAGGCACAACAACACATTGGGAAATAACCAGTCCACTAGTTTAATGTCATTGACGATGGTATTGGCAGGCTATATGTCCCCTTCCCCAATGTAGTGCAATCCTCAACTCGGCAAACATAGGTGTGCTGGTGTGGGTGGCACAACCCTACCCTTTGGAGGGTGAGAGGTGCTGTAGAACGGCAGATAGTGTCATAGACAACTACTTAACCTGTTAACATGAACTGTACAGTATTACGGCCAGCTAAGTGGGGGGACACACTCAACTGTAACTGCAATGATGGTGGCTGTGTCCACAACAGCCACACCCAGCTATATATACCAACCTCAGTATCGCTGCACACCTATACAGTGGGGAAGAAGGCATTTACACATCTACCACTAGCTGTGATGGAATACATGTCCACAGGATGATATCTCTGAAGTTTTAGTATATGCCAGGCAGTTCTTGGACAGATGACCTCCTGGGACATGTATATTCTGCAGACGGAAGTAGATTCCTTCACATACACACATACTCTTACTTGGCTAGAACCCTACCTAGGTATGTAGTGTTACTGATGTGTGTGGCATTAATTGCACACAACACAGATTTTAGGATGAGGTGTGTTCCAGGATACATGTTACGTGAAGAACATCCTCAGGCCTGTACAGTATGGTAATGGGGGATGTGCTGGTTGTTTATGGACAATCCATAGTGTGACCTACTGTCATATACACATTGACAAGCACATAACAATCAGACACACATCTCAGAGACCTGGGCTTATCTGTGCTAACTACCTTGTCAGAGTGTCCATTGTGTTACAGATAAGTTGCACACAGCACATGCATAACTGGGCTGGATAGTGTTATCAGTTACTTGTATGGTTGATGGTGACAGTGGTCCCCATATAGTGGAACATGGGACATGTACCAGGGGTACCATGGTATAAAGACAGTATACCCAGCACCCACACCCCACAGTGGATATTGTATACACTGAAACCCATGATAACACTCTGACATACCCACCATCACACATTGACCAGGACTGCAAAACAACCCCTTGTCTCTCCTAATAGTGCTACTACAGGGATATGCATCTAATGCATATGCCACAGGCATAGTAGGGTGATGCATAGTCATGCCTCTCCTATGGTCAGCAACATCACTATCCCTAATACTGTGTGGCAAGGCATATTGTTTTAGAAGAATGTGGCCTCAGAATGCCGTACCCTACAAATATACACACATGCACGCGTACACACACTTGCCAGAACTCAGTGGGAATCTCATGCCTATCAACCCATTTGTACAACAGTGTTGTGCTGGTATTGCAAGGGCCAGATAGTGCTTAGGGAGAAGAGTGTAACAAGGTACATGTAATGTCCGGTACAGCAGCAGTCGCATCTAACTATGGAAATGTGTGGTGTGGTGGGTGTGAAGGGCCTCAGGGTATTCTCAACTACAGGTCTACAAACACACACACATTGATATTCTCAGTAATGCAAATGTACACATTTGTCAGTACTGGTGTCCATCGGTGCAGGTGTTCATAGGT
>NC_056741.1:1421664669-1421684669 GCF_019279795.1 Protopterus annectens
ACTGGCTTGTTATCAGGTATGATGCCAATAAATAATGGTGTACTAACCATATGCACCTCTTACTGCATGACATATGTACAAAGGTTGACAGAGTTGTGTCTGGAGGCACAAACAGAGGGCCAATATTGACATGTTGCTGTGATAACCTCATACATTAACTGGTATAACAGAGTTTGTTGTGACATATGTCTTATGAGGGATATGAAGTCAATAACTCTCATGGCTGTCACCATGTACTGACTGCAATCCTAAGACTATGCTACTGCATTTCTAAAGATAGTTAATCTGTGAGTAACACAACACACATAAGACTCCAAACACTGGCCAGTCTGCAGATATCCTTACAGGTGGAAGTTTCCTCAGCCACATAACACTGTCATGACAGGTATTAAATCATGTAGACAAGCCATATCCACACAAATCCTGTTAAACCAACTTTACTTCAGATGCAGAAGAGCAAGACATACATTCTGTAGTCATGTCTGGAACATCACCCTCCTGATTGTTGGCCTTTCTCCACAGTGTATGTTGTAAGAGTTATATCCCACTACCCTCTGTGATACTGTTTGCCAAACACCGACATGAGGTCCTGCTCACAGTGAATAAAAAGGGCCAACATCCACATGATGTTCCTAGTTATAGGTGTGTGTTTCCATGCAATTGGCTATGGGAATGTTACCACAGCTGTTCCACATGCAATCCGCTAGTGGGGGACTGCAGTTCATGCACAGGCCATCAGCTGATTATGAGCATCACTTATAAAACACAAGCTGCTGCCTAAGCAAAGCATGTGTACTTTTCCACATCCACCAGAGAAGGAGTGAGAGAGACAGACAGAGACAAAGTAAGACAGAGAGGGGGTAGGAGAGTAAAAGCTAGGAATGTTTGTGTCACACACTTACCAGTATGGGGTTTCAATCCACTGCCTGACTATGTATTGCTATTATATTTCTATGCAGTTATTGCATGAGCCACAGAGCTTATATGTTGGAGATATATTTGATGACGAGTGACACCAGCAACAGTGATTAAGGAGGGATAAGGTAGGTGTAGTACATGTGCTTGTCCACAAGAGCAAGTGTCAAGGATGACACAACCACACTCTCTCAGGGACTCACGCACATTATCACAGTTGGCAGGGTCAGGATTAGAATTCCTAACTAACTAGTTAGTTTGCTACACTACAGTATTACGTAGGTATCACATGCACCACAGAGGTTATCAGGCTGATATATGGGCAAAGGGTATGTCAAGGTGACTGCCATCAGAAGGCATGCTTCAGTAGGGCAATGGGAGGTGCAGTGAGTGTGAATGGCATCCAAATAATTAATCTCCACACACACACAGACACAGGTTTGTCAGTACTGACATTCATGGGTTCATTGCTTCACAGCAAAGGGTGTACCTTGGCATCAGGCCACATGACAATGGTCTGCAGTGTGGCTCAGTGGTGTAGCCTCTGCATTGGCCCACATAGGTGGGTATTGTATTCACCATCCACTCTTCTGGGTTACTATTGTGGGTGGCCAGTGCTGTGCAATGCTTGCCATGTATGTGTTCTATATTCCATAACATGGACAGTGTCTAGGATGTGCACATGTCCCACATGCATGTTCTGTGACATCTGGAAGTATAACTGGGGTGTCTGGGGCATGTTGTTTGGACAGATTGTTATCATCTGATGTGACATTCCTGAACTCATGTGTTGAGAAGTGGCAATGGAACTCAGGTTGACCCTGCACCTACATTGATAGCATGATACAGGTATTCACTGGTGTTAGTTGCATCTGTCCATATAGGGCATGTGTATAAGGGCTGGTATTTCCTTTGTGGGATACATTTGCTGACTCTACAGTTGTTGCAGGCATCCACTGGGGAACATAGCAAAGGACCAATGTATGCATTGATTTGCCTGTTGTAGGGATGGGATAGGGTGCCATGTCCTCTGTAGTCCACTGCAATCACACCATGGTTACTATCTGTGGGCAATATGCAGGGAACTACCAACATAGTGGTTGTTGCCTAGCCACGAGTGTTTGTGTATGAGACATGGTTGGAGAGTGTTCTCTGAGTAATATAAGGGTTGCCTATATTGTTCCCCAATCCATAATGTCACATGTAGTGGTATGGATTGTCTACACCAGCCTCTCTGCTGTTTGACATCTGTTGTCCTTGTAAGGTGGACATTGTGACATATAATAGGCCCACCATATAAGAAATTTGCAAAACCCGCTCCACAATGAGTCCTGTTACACAATCACAGCTGCATCCACACAGGATACTGATGACAAACACACACACACAGAGTCTCACAGTTGCCATGTCTGGGATTAGAACTCCTACCTAATACATCTCACTATAGCATTACATACTTATAGCACGTGCCACAGAGTTTACTGGGCTACTCTTCCCCAAATGTGTATTTCAAGGTGAATGACATCAGCAGGCTTGCTAAAGTAGGGGAATGTAAATTGTAGTGACTGTGAATGGCCTCAAAAACATTGATCCCCACACACACAGTTGCCATGTCTGGGATTAGAACTCCTACCTAATCAGTACATCACACTACAGCATTATGCAGTTATAGCACACACCATGGAGATTAGTGGGCTAGTCCTTCCCCAAAGGTGTATTTCAATGTGAATGACATCAGCAGACCTGCCAAAGTAGGGCAATGAAAATTGTAGTGACTGTGACTGGCCTCAAAAGCATTGATCCCTGCACAGACAAACAAGCACACACACAGAGTTTCACTGTTGCCATGTCTGGGATTTGAACTCCTACCTAACTAGTACATCACACTACAGCATTACACAGTTATAGCACATGCAACAGAGCTTACTGGGCTACTTTTTCCCCAAAGGTGTATTTCAAAGTGAATGACATCAGCAGACCTGCCAGAGTAGGGCAATGAAAATTGTAGTGACTGTGAATGGCCTCAAAAGCATTGATCCCTACACAAACAAACAAAGAGCTTCACAGTCGCCATCTCTGGGATTAGAACTCTTACCTAACTAGTATATCACACTACAGCATTATGCAGTTATAGCACGGTCCATGGAACTTACTGGGTTACTCCTTCCCCAAAGGTGTATTTAAAAGTTAATGACATCAGCAGGCCTGCCAAAGTAGGGCAATCGAAATTGTAATGACTGTGAGTGGTCTCAAAAACATTGATCCCTACACAGACAAACACACAGAGTTTCACAATTACGAGGTCTCACATACAGAGTTTCACAATTGTGAGGTCTGGGATAAGAACTCCTACCTAATTAGTTCATCACACTACAGCATTATGCAGTTACAGCATGCGCCACAGAGCTTACAGAGTACTCCTTCCCCAAAGGTGCATTTCAAAGTGAATGACATCAGCAGGGTTGCCAAAGTAGGGCAATGGAAAGTGTAGTTCATAGGTTCATAGGTTCATAGGTAGGTACTAGGCTACCAGCCCTAGGGTCTATACAAGCCTAGCCATGACAATTCCCTGGTTATTTCTTCCCACAATATTTACTTTCCTTGACCCCTGCCTAGCACGGTGACTGACATGATCCCCAGGGTGAATTTCCTATCTCCCATCCAATCTTTTTGAAGAGGGCCAAAGAGGCACTCTGACATATATGGGCAGTCTATTCCAGAGTCTGGGGAGTCTCTGGATCAGGAATCCATCCCTAGCATGTTTTGTTCATTGTGATGACAAGGTTTAGATCCCTGGAGTGTGTGGCTCTGAGTGATTGGGATTTCTTTAAGTGTAGCATATCCAACAGCTCTGGGTTTGCATGGCCTTGTATGTTAAGCAGAGATCACCTCAGAGTAGATGATATGCTACAGAGTATAGCTGGATGATTTTTAGATGGTCAGCATAGGGCATCTGCTTTAGGCCTGTGATTCTTTTAGTGAGGTATTTCTGCAGCCTTTCTAGTTATTGCAGATGTCTTGAGAGATACATACCAAACAGGGTGTTGTATTCTATAATGGGTCTACTGAGAGATGACTACAGTGGGACAATGACCTCCTTTTTTTCTGGATGAAAAGCCCTTAGTGATGAGGTGTGGCACATAGGCAGATTTCCTGACTGTTGTGACAGTGTGGTTATCGAAGGTGAGACCACTGTCCACCTGTGTCCCTAAGTCTCTTATCACACTTTCAGTGTTTAGTGTACTGCCACCTATGTGATACTTCACGGGTACATGTTTCTTCCCAAAAGGGATAACTATACATTTCTTGGCATTGAGCTTGAGCCCATGGCTCTGACACCAAGCATCTGTATCTGTAAGGCCCTTATGTAGAATATTCACATAATTTGGGGATTCAATAATGGCTCCCAGTTTGCAGTCATCTGTGACGCCAGAGTCCCTTAGTGTTGGCCTGTACTTCAGAGCAGTGGATGCCAAACAAGAGCGGTCCCAGGAGTAAACCCTGAGATACTCCGATTGTCACTTGTCTGGAGCTAGGTTTGTTGGAGTCTGCTACTTTTACTGTCTGGGTTCTGTCAGTAAGCCAGTTGGCAACCCATCGAGTGTCATAGGGATTAATGCCCAGCTTAGTAAGTTTATCTATGATTCCAGATGGGGGAATGGTGTCAAAGGCTTTGGCGAGGTCCAGATAGGCTGTGTGGACCACCTTACCCTCGTCCACAGCTCTGGAGACTGATTCAAAGTTGTCAATCAGGTTCAGGAGACAAGATCAGCCCTTCACGAACCCAACCTGGGTGGGGTCCAGTGTTTGAAGGTTGCCAATGTCTTTGTTTATAAGTTCCATGATAATATGTTCCATGGCCTTGCAGATCAGGCTCGTCAAGCTGATGGGGTGGTAGTTCCCAGGATCCAAGGTGGATCCCCCTTGTGGAGTGGGATAACTGTAGCTGTGTGCCATTCAATGTGTGCCTGAGGTGAGGCTATGATTAAACATGGCACTTAGGTGAGGTGCCAGTTCATTTTTTAGTTCATGTAGTACACAGTCCAGGATGTTGTCTAATCCCATGGATGCTGTATTCTTAGCTTTGGAGAGTATGGCTTTTATCTGTGTGGCCATTATTACCAGAATCTGGAAATCTTTCGGTATTGAGATGGGCCCTTTAGGGGGTTGCAGTTGGCACTGAATCAATTTGCCAGGATATTGGCAATATCCTTGGGGTCAGTATATTTAATGCCATTCTGTTGTAGCTCAGAGCAGATCTGAGCATTGCCATTTAGATTCCTGATATAGCTATAGAACGGCTTGCGGTTGTCTTTGGAATCTTTGGCTATATTATTTTCGTAACTAGCTTTGGAAGATTTTATGTGGGATTTCAGCTTCTTGCTGATGTTGGTAAGGGAGCTTTTTGCATTCTGGGATTTTTCTCTTTTCTGCAACAGTTCCTTCCTTTTGTTGTAAAGTTTGTTTATGGCAGGGGACCACCAGATTGGCTTCCTTTTCTTGGAGGAAAGCGTCTTGGTTCTATTTGGGATGGCACGATTCATGCACGAGTGGATGTGCTTGTACAGTGCCTTGGTGTAGGATTCAGCAGTCGAACTTTCAGTTCCCATCTGCATGGGTGTCATGAAGTGACTTGTGTAGCATGAAGTTGGCTTTGGAGATGTTTTTTTTATGGAGGTTTCCTTACTGGGTTGTGGGGGAGGGATGTGGATGTCAAGGGTAATTAGCTTATGGCCAGACTTGACTACCAAGGGGGTGACCATAGATGTGAAGCATCAATTTCCCATGTTGATAATGACCAGGTCTAGGATATTGGAGCCCCTGGTGGGACTATGGGTTAGTTGATCCAGGGCATTGGAATTATGACTTCCAAGAACCGTTGGGCAAAGGTGTTGGTACATGAGTAGTTTTCCCAGTTAATGACGGGGTAGTTTAAATCACCCAGTATTAGGGTGTTTGGTTGTATCTTAATATTTTCCAGTATGTTTATAAAGGTGTAGTGGGAATCTTGGGGCATGGTGGGGGATCTGTAGCAAGCTATACAATGTGGATTGCAGTCTTACCCAGTGTTAGTTGCACCTGGAGAATTTCAGATGCATTGTGTTGGGCAACTAGCCTGGTGGTGTAAATATCCTTGGTGAATATGGACACTCCTCATCCTTTAATGTTTCGTTCATGGTTTGATGGCCGACAGGTGTGGTAAGAGTTGTACCTGGTATTACAGGGGTGGTCTATGGAGCCTTGAGCCAGGTCTCTGATACTGCACAGATATCGATGTTCTCCATTTTTAGGAGTGCCTAGTGACTGTGAATGACCACAAAAATATTGATTCCTACATACACACAGAAAACCAATCTCACGGTTGCCATGCCTGGGATTAGAACTCCTACCTAACTAGTACATCACACTATAGCATTACGCAGTTATAGCACGCGCCACAGGACTTATAGAGCTAATCTTTCACCAAATGTGTATTTCAAGGTGAATAACATCAGCAGGCTTATTAAAGTAAGGCAATTTTTCTTTTAAGAATAATAGGGCAGTCAAACAGCAACTGTGTTACAGGAAAGGAAGCAGTTTGATATTGGAGTCCGAGAGGTTTGGTAGTTATCCATGTAGACATTGCGAGGCATGTAAATATATTCTTAGCATGTCTAACTTTGTGCTCCCAACACTTTGCTGTGCTGTTGAGTTCCCCTTTATGCAGATTGCAGTACTAAGAATATTGTGTATTACTCTAAGTGTGTAGCATGTGATGCCTACTATATTGGGAAAACGAACCGTCTCTTCAAGGACAGGATTTTAGAACATCTGCATAACAACAGAAATTGTAAGAGTACCAGTGCTTTGGCTAAACATGTAATTGAAGTAGCGGAAGACCATCATTTTAAGTTTTTTTCTTTTAGAAGTAGTACCAGGAGGGAACAGGGGTGGTGATTTGAAATGTAAGACAGAAGCCTGTGAACAGAAATGGATTTTATTTTTTAAGGCTGACACCCACCCCGGGATTAATGGCATGGTTTTATTAAAACCATTTTAAAAACAGAGACCACTTAAACATTAACAACATATGAGCACTTTTAATGTTGTGATTGTGTATGTTTATTAGTTTAGTTGCTTCCTACCTGGGTTATTTTGCACTAGGGATTCTTTAGAGTATTTATAAGATACTAGCATTTTAAATACTGTAATTATGTTTTATTGACTAATTAAGTAGCTTTTTTCATTGGTTATCATTGCTTTTTAAACTGTACTGTGTTAATGTGTTGTTGTCTGATAAAATGGTTATCAACCGTGAAAGCGCTAACCTTGTGCTATTAAATTTTGTTTTTGTCTTCTTTTTGGAGTTTTCATTTCTGCTTCCTTGCTGTGACTGAACCTGTGTTTTCTATATATTTAATTATTTTCTTGTTATTTGTCCCACATCTTGGTCATTGGTTGTCTGCCTTCTCTTCTAAACAAAGTAAGGCAATGGGGAGTATAGTGACTGTGAATGGCCACAAAAGTATTGATCCCTACACATACACACAGCTATGCACACAGTCTCACAGTTGCCATGTCTGGAATTAGAACTCCTACCTATGTAGTACATCACACTACAGCATTATGCAGTTAGAGCACGCACCATGGAGCTTATAGGGCTACGCCCTCACCAAAGGTGTATTTCAAGGTGAATTACCCCAGCAGGCTTGCCAAAGTAGGGCAATGGGGAGTGAAGTGTGTGTGTGAATGGGCCATAAACCATTCATCTGAAAGCAGACACACAACACTCAGTCACACACAGGTTTACATTTAACAGGTATGTGTATACAACTGCTAGATGAATAATGACTTGTACAGTCATGTTACACAGTTATCACAAGCACCACAGACAGTAGAGTGCTGAGAGATACCAGAGGCATATAACTACAGCGATTGACATTTGCACATCATGTGGTTTTAGCCATTTGGATGTGTGCTGGGTGGGACAGGCCTCATGATGGGAGGCTCTTTGTCACTGTCTGTCACTCTCTTCCATACATCTATTTATGTGTACATTTGACCTATTATAGTGTGTTGTCCTTGGATATATGTGTGTATTCCTATCCAACGTGTGTGTAAAGTATGACTGGTGTGCAATGTGGAGTGTGTGCACAAACATCTGCGACTGTCAGATATGTATAGTCCACTGTTGTTGCCAGACATAGGCTTCATTTCTGTAAGTGTGGGAGCATGCCCAGTATGACCTTTCATTATTTTGTTGTCAGACATGGGGTTCATTTCTCTAAGTGTGGGGGCATGCCCAGTATGACCTTCTGTATTGAATGTGTGAATCCATTCCAGGTAGGTTGTACTCCAGTGCAGGCTTTTGTGTTCTACACCTACAACTAGCATCCTGTTTCTGCGGGATATCTGTAGATCAGTTGACAATATGGGGTCATAATGGGCAAAGGGTAGTGGGTTACTGTAGGTAATTGTGTCTGTGCTGCTTCTTCTACATGGTTTTGGTGTTAGCAAAGATATTCAGACATATGTATTGTTATACACTGTGATGTTTTGTGTAATCAGCTACTGTCAGGTATACATATTTGCTTGCAGTAATTTCCTGGGGAGCACAGGGTGAATGAAGCTGTGTCCAGTATTGTGGTCTGCAGCCTACATATTCTTGCACAATCATGCCATTCTAGAGGGGAAGCTGCAGACACTTGCTGATGGGTCTGTGTAAATGGTTCAGCACCTTGGTACAGTGGTGGCTGAGAATCCCATGCTTGTACATCCATCAACGTGACAGGGTGGCCATATCCTGCTGTGGCCATACCTCACAGCTGTACAGATTCACACAGGTTACCCAGAGGCAGGGCTCATGTTTCTGGTCATTACCCCTTCACATTGTGGTTTACTAGCAGGTTTGTAGCCACTCATTCCTGTGTTTGCAGGCAAGGATAGTATGTGCACACAGCTGAGTTTCAGGCTTCACACACTCCATGGCATCCATGCTTCTACCCCCCCCCCCTGTTATTCTATCCTCTTCTGAACATTATGCAAATATTATCTGATAAGTTCCCTATAGTTATCACTTTGTCCCAGTTGTATTTAGGGGGTTGTCCACAGCTTATGCAGTAGGACATGGTGGACATGCTGGATTTGTCGACATGGCCTTGCATTTGGGTTCTGTGGACTGTGTTATGATGTTATTTTGGAGTCCATGAGATAACATACATTGGCAGTACAGGTGAGACACAGGCCTTTGACAGAGGACTGTAGGGCAGTTGGTAGTGATGCAGGCCATCTGTACAGGCTGTTGCATTGTGTCACTCCTACAGTCCCAGGCTGCAAGCCACTATATTACCCTGGGATGACAGGGTAGGTGTGCAAAGTGTTAATGTCAATAGTTTCTGTCCTTATTGATCCAGTGGTGTGGATGCTGGCAGGGTACTGCTTACAGCTAGGGACACACCTGCATGGGACACCTCTTCAGTATGCTGCATTCTGTGGCTATTTCCATACAGAGGTGGGGCTCATATTGTATTCATTCCCAACAGCAGGGATAAGACCTGTGAGGTACCTGTGGCTGATGGTGGGGTGAGCTGGGTGCATGTGTGCTATGGAAGC
Source organism: Protopterus annectens (assembly GCF_019279795.1). NCBI lineage: Eukaryota > Metazoa > Chordata > Ceratodontiformes > Protopteridae > Protopterus > Protopterus annectens. Next base: position 1,421,674,177 of record NC_056741.1, read on the forward strand.
TACTTGCAGCTGACTCACAGATATACATGGGGCATTCCACTTATGCTGGCTTGTGCAGGGACATCAGTAGTTTCTCAGTACTTCATACCTGTGACTTTTGTGGTCTGCCAGTGTTTGGCCAGACGACATCGGTATTCCATACTACAAACCCAACTAATGTGCTGCTAACCTGTATGTACAATTCCAAAGGTGTATCCATTTGACAGTAACATTTTATGTACTCTCTGTCTAGGGTACTTCCACCTGTCTATTGTTTGTATGTCTGGGCCCACATTCATGCCATGTCCATCTTTCAGATGGTGACAGATATTACATCTGCACAATTAGTATGGCTTACTGCTGGAATGTGACTTGCTGGGATGCATTGTGTTTGGCGCTGCAGTTGTGAGAACTTAGCTCCATCATCCGCAGTACAGGCCATTGGCCACCAGGACACAACCTGCCATGCCTACATGCTGACCACTCTCACATAATATACAACACACAGCCGTGCATATTGTACATGTGCTCCAATCTATCCTGCTACTTTGGCCGGCTCAGGTAATCTGTGCTCCACTGTTATTACACCTACACAAACATGTTACTCCATTTCTACATAGGATTGTTGGCGGGGGGGGGGCACAACTGACAACTGTAAACATTTGATATGACTGTATTGGTATTTCAGGTACTCCATTTCATTCTGTATTCTGACCTATCATGCAGACTGGAGGCATATCAGTGTAATACAGTTCTTAGGTTTTATTGACCTAGATTTCAGTTTCAGACTTCTTACACTTCAGAAATAACATCCCACTGCCTGACCTGTTGTAGTCTGTTTGTGTAAGTCTGGAGGTAGGGGGGCTGTTCTCTATAGCCATCAATCAGAGGCCTTAGCACAGCCTTTCCTTGTGTTTGTCTATGCCTGTCCTGTTGACTGAGACTGTTGTTGGGTCTGTGAGCCTCACTGACTTGCATGTGTGTGTCTTATGGACAAACATTTGGCCCACCACATTTCCTGCAATGGGTTTTATCACCTTGTCTAATACTGGCTACTATGGTGACACCAGTATTTATTACAGATTTCATGCTGCTAATATAGGTGTCTACTATCTGCTGGCATCCCATTCAGCCACCTGATTCCCTTGCATGCTCACATCCATACCATAGATACAAGTAGCAGAACATACTACTCCATTCAGAAATTGATAGGGAGAGTGACTTACCTTGTGGCTTTGCCAGTATTGAGGATGGTGATGGAGGGTTGACTATCTTGGATGCACATAGTACACTCCATATAGATGGTTAAGCACAGGTAGTGTCATGTTTGGTATCCCTTTTACTGTATGTGCGAGTCAGAGAGAGGTGTCATTCCCTAAGTTCCTACCATGTCAGTGTATGTGCTATGTGTAGCCTCTTTGCTAAGGCCTGGGCATACTGGGCACACCTCCTTCTGCCTACTGGGGCAGGCTCAGGTATTTCCTCCTCTAAGTCATTCTGTGCCTGTGCAATCCTTGGCAATGATGGGGGGCTGTGTGGCCCTGCCCCGTGCTGTTCCTGCTGCAGCTGTTTCCACAGGATTATATTGTGTAGCATGGCACATACAATGACAATTTTGGTACATGCAGCTGGTGAGTACTGCAAGGCTCCACCGGATATGTCCAGGCACTGGAACCGTTACTGGAGCATCCCAAACACACACTCTATTATGAGTTTGATCTGTGCATATGCCTCATTATGGAGTTCTTGTTCTGGTGTGTGTGCATTTCTGATGGGTGTCATCAGCCATGGCTCCAATGCGTAACCACCATCCCCCACTAGGCGGCCATATGGGATGGCCCCATTGGCAAATGTCTGGTACAGCTGCGTCATATGCCAGATGTGGGAGTCGTGATATCTTCCAGGGCTGCCAGCACACACATTCATTATAATGCCCTGGGCATTGCACATGACCTGGCAGTTGATGGAGGGGAAGTCCTTGTGGTTTATGTTGACTCTACTCTGCCCAGCGGGTGGTGCTTTGATGTGTATGTGCATGCAGTCTATAGCACACACTACCTCAGGGTATTCTGCTATTTGGTGGAAGAGACGCATATTGCTGGTCAATGCCTCACGGGTGTTGAGAAAATATATGTGCTCACCGGTATGTGGTGACATGGCATCCAGGAACTGGTGGAGTACCCTGGATGCTGATACCTGTGAGATCCCCATGATATCCCCAGTTGGCCTTTGGAAGGTACCTGTGGCTAGTATTCTTAAGCCTACACATACCTTGGTATTCACTGGGATGGGTTCCCCTCTGTTGGTTCTGTGTGTGAGGTGTGGCTGGCACAGCTCAACAATTTGCTGTAGGAGGTCCCTGTCCACCCTGTAGTGCTCCACTGTCTCCAGCTCATGTAACCCCTGGTAGGTTACCCTGGGTCTTTACACTCTTCTCCTTCTCCCCACTGTGGGTCGTTCGACAGCATTTTCATCCTCACCACCCTCAGCCTCTTCCAAATGTTGATTTATGATAGTGAAAGCAGCCCCTTTCATTTTGTTGCTTTTGTTAGGTAAAATTTCCCCATTTGTATACACCGGTTGTGGAGTTTGTGGGAAAAATCAGAGGGAAAGATGTTTGCATAGTTTATAGTAGTGTGCTGTGCTGGGCTGGGCTGCTGCCTGTGTAATTGGCTGATTCTGATACATCTCACCTGCCAGCTATGCTAGTTCTCCTTGATTACTTTCCTACTGCAGTTTTCCCTTCCTATTGCCTTCCTGTTTAAGCCCTGAGGCTCACTGCACAAACACAGTGTTCAGATGTGCATGGAGCCGCTTTTTCCTGGTTTACTTTTTTTTTTGTTTAAAACCCAGAAAGTGGCGTGCACACCCTTTTTGGCAATGTAAAGTGTGCTTGGCAGCTTCACACACACCCCCTTCCTGAGCTCTGCTAATCTAAGGGCAATCCCAAGCCACAGCGCTCCAATAAGCTTACAGTATGCTTGACACACCCCTCTATGATGTCAGCTAGCTCTTAGGCGTGCACCATGGTTTTCCTGCACCTACACGGTTGGGTGCAGGCTAGCCATGAGGGGAAATCTGCGATTCAGTATCATTCCCCTCATTTGCATAGTATTGCCTTCTAATGCCTAATTACAAGTTCCACACTAAGACTTCCCCCTTAGCAACCACTAGTCACCGGCGTTGTTGTCTTCTGCCTGCCATTGACTATAATGGCAAAATTGTGATTTTGCAGAGAACACTTTTTTCAGGTTTTTTCTTTTATTTTCCGTCCGATTCTGTTTGCGCACCGCTACCCTAAGCTTAAACGGCCAAAATCGGCCAAAAAAATAAAAGCTATTTATTTATTTTTTTGCAACTGTTTTCCATGCCTATGGCCATATATTTGGACATTGGCATGCTTTACACATTATATACACCCTTTATTTGGAGCTGTTATGGCTCTGTTGTGTAGTTTGCAGAAATGTACTTGGTTACTAACTGAGTACATTTCTAGAGGTTACACTAATCCTGCACGGCCGGCTGCCAGCTTCCTGGATCGCTAATTCACCTCATTTGCATGGTTTTCACCTGCAAATGGGGTAATTAGCATACAGGAACTGTGTCTGTACAGGAATAGTGCAGAACCGCTCATGCACGTCCTGGGAGCTTGTTCCTGGATCTCTCTGTGACCATATTGCCTCCAGCAGCTCCTGCACTATTCCTGCATGTCATGCAGAGCTTGCTGAAATCTGGGGAAATTCTTTCACTGATTTTTTTATATGGCATATTTCCTTTTACTGCTAATTTATTAATCACGACTCTCCATAAAAAATCTTGGCATTCTATTTGCTTATTACATCACGCTTTTCTTATGTTTATAGCTTTAACATTTTCATTTGCTAGCTCAGATCAAGGATTAACATAGTAATATTGTATTCTGGTATTTTTATAGCACGTTTTCCTCTCATTTTCTATTTTATTATTTTTTACCTTGCATAAAATATTTTTCTTGGTAACATCTCATTTCTTGATTTAAACATTTTCTTTCTCTTTTAATTTTTTAACATACCCCAACACCACTTATATATGTACTTTAGTAAATTTACTACTGACATTTCATTTTTATTATTTATTCAAAACAAAGCATTGTACAAATTTAAAGAAGCAGCATAAAAGGTGGGTTCATTAATCCTAAGCCTCAGTCTTCCTTACCCCTATATAAAACTCCTCTCTTCAATGGATTCAATCTCAAACCCCATATAAAAAATACTTATAGTATTTGTTTTTCACAAATTATTGGCAACATATAGACAGTAACTAAATATGCAATGTCTCCCAGTACAAGTTAATCTAATTACTACATCTTTTTATTAACCAATAGCTTGCATGTTTTCCAAAAAAAATAAAGCTCCTCTATTTTATTTACTGTCCTGTTCCATTGTTCCTCACTTACAATTTTATCCCCAAATCCTATTCTTAACACAGAGATTTCTTTCACTGAAAAAGATACTCCTCCTGTCTTTATTGTATCACCCAATCCTTTTAATTTGCTCTTTAATTATTGTTATGCCTATTATATTGAAACATTGATGTACATAACATATAACTTGTGTCGTCCAGACTCTGTTTCGTATAATAAATATAATCTCATCGGCATAACTAAATATAACTGCAATTTTTATCCTTCATTGGTAATAAAAGTAGCACCTCTCATAAGCAAATTTACATCTCTCACTAATCCACTCATATCTAATTCAAAAATATGCTACTCATAGTTCATCTCTGGCATATGCCATTCTTTATATCTATTTCTATGCTTAACCACCCATTCATTAAAATTCTTACTTTATTTTTATTGTATGCAAAACAGTATACACTCTTAATTTTCTCACTAATGTTATACTCTTCCATAATTGTTTACAAAAGTTCATGCTGTACTATATCAAACACTTTATTTAAATCTCACTTATCATAGATTCATAGGTTCATAGGTGTGTACTAGGCTAATGGCCCTGGGGCCGTTACAAACCTAGCCATAGGATTACCCTGGCATCGTGTCACCCAGCCTTAGTTCCCAGTGCCTCTGTCGAGTAGAGCCATGGAGTTATCCCTGGGGTGAATTTTCTATTTCCCATCCGCTCGTCAAGATTTGTCTTGAAGAGGGTCAGCGAGGTGCTCTGCTTGACATGTATGGGAAGTCTAGTCCATAGCATGGGCAGTCTATGGGTTATGAACCTGTCCCTCCAGTGCATTCTGTTGATTGTGGTAATGAGGTTGAGGTCTCTGGAGTGTGTGCTGTGGAAAGATTGGGATTTCTTTATATGTAGCATTTCTAACAGAGCTGGGTCAGGCATGGCTTTGTAAGTCAAGCAGAGATCGCCTCTATGTAGGTGACATGAGACAGAGAATAGTTGGAGTTTTTTGAGTCTGTCCATATAGGACAAGTGTTTAATGCTTAGGATCCTCTTTGTGAGGTACTTTTGTGGCCTCTCCAGTTGTTACAGGTGTCTAGTGAGGTACATGCCAAATGGGGCATTGTACTCGATGACTGGCCTAATGAGGGAAGTGCAGAGGGAGATAGTGACCTTTTTCTTCCTGGATGTAAAACCCTTAGTAATGAAATGTGCTACATAGAAGGACTTTCTGACCACAGTGGTAATGTGGTGATCAAAAGAGAGGTTGCTGTCAACCTGTGTTCCCAGATCTCTTAAAATGCCTTTTGTGCTCAGTGGACTATCATCAATGTGGCAATTCATGGGAACTGTGTTTTTCCCAAAGGGGATGACGACACTTTTTTTGTCATTGAGCTTAAGGCCATGGTTCTGACACCAGTCATTGGTCTCAGTGAGGCCATTCTGTAAGATGTCAACATCAGTTGGGAAGTTAATAATAGCTCCGAACTTGCAGTCATCTGCGAACTTTGTCAGCCAGAGTCCCTTCGTTTTGGCCTGAACTTCAGAGAAGTAGATACCAAACAAGAGAGTACCCAGGACCAAATTCTATGGGACTCCACTCATGACTAGTTGGCAGTCTGCATAATATTGGTTTCATCAGTCCAGTTTATTATACAATTTCCCTTACCATTAGTAATAATTCCAGGCATCATTTTCACTTTAAACCATATATACTATCTTCCATAATGTTTCATTTTACTTTCTATTCTCTACTGAATTATTTTCATAAAAATCATATAATCTGCATTGTTCAGTACTATAGGTCTCCAATTTTCAATTTTATTTTATCTTCCTTTTTCCATACATATTTAAGTGTACCACTGCATAAATCTTTATACATAAAACCTTCATTTTAACCACTAATTCATGAGCTTTAAGAACTGCTTTTGCCAACAGTTTTTTTTTCTGCCAGTACATAACATTCTTTTAAATTTTGTATCTTATTCTATCCTGTCCTGAAACTGAGTGTAAATGAACTTGTTCTTATATAATTCCTTTAGGGAACTTTCATTTTCCAATTCTTTATTTTCTTGTTCTGTTCATTTTTTAACATGCTATTCTTTTATTTGTACTTGTTTCTTTGTATCTTGGAACATTTTCTTTACATAAATTATTACGATATTCATAATGTGTTCCTGAGATCATCTTACCTCTCCTCTATCCTCTTTCATTTCTTTCATTATACTAGTATTTTCTTTAACTATGTTATTCAAATAAGCTGATTCATCCTCTCTTTTACCTTGTAAGTAATATGCTTAAATAATTATTCTTTAATTTTCCCTTGATTTTTTTCATAAATTCTCTGTTATATCACATAATCCCCCAGATTTACTAAACTTCCATGCAGGACTAGCTTAGTCCTGCACGGAATCGCCCATTTAGGAGCAGGATGGCAGCGCGCCATGCATATTAATAAGGAGTGCTGCCCGAGCTCCTAGGCTTACACGGAGCGTGTACGAGTGCAGGAGGCATGTCTGAGAGCAGAACTCTCAGAATTAACACGCCCCTGCAATGTAGAACAGCACAAAGTGGTAAGAAATGAGTGAGACCGCTCATAGGTGTCTGCATATCCCCACCAACAGTTCCCCATGTGTACAACAGCAACAGTACATATGAATTAAATGAAGAAACACTTTTATTTATTTTTTTAAATCCGAGTACAGCTAACTATAGGTGCGCAGGTGTGCCCATCGCTTAGCTACGGTTAAAGCAGCATAAAAGGCTGAAGAGGATAACAAGGAAGATATATGCAAATGAAGCAGCACAGCAATAGTGTAGTGGGCAGAGCATTCAGCTAACGAGCAGGCATTCCCGGTTAGAGTCCCACTGCAGCACAGTCTATTTTATATGGCAAAGCACGTTATAACCAATATTTTTGTTGCAAAACCCACTAAATAACATATATTTATGAAATGGAGTACTGCAGGAAATGCACATGTGAAGTATCAGTGTCATAATGAATAAGGCGCTAGTAAGCAGGTTTAAGCACAAATAAGCAGTAGTAAGCACATGTACGCACTAGTAAGCATGTTTAAGTCTGTTTGTGCAGCGGTAAGCACTGCCTACACAGATTAAGCAATTTAGAAGCTAACTGAGTATAAGAAACTGTAACCTGCAGTTAGCAGTGCTTACCTTCACGCAAACCCACGTAAACCTACTTACAACTGCTTTAAAGTACCTTAATCACTTTGTATTCAGTGGCCCGTGTTTTGCCCAGCAACAAAATAAATAGCCTCTGCAAGGCTCGAACCCAAGACCCTGTATACTACAGTCACAGTAGTTAATTACTAAGCCATCATAGCAGTACATAACATTGAGGTTTCAACAAACAAATCCTCACCATAGGAAAATCAAACTGAACATGTGAAAGGAATCTATGTACAGTGTGATGTTGTATAACCTGCTATATACATAACATAAATATGTGAACTGGAGTACTGCAGTAAGGCTAGATGTGAGGTGTTATTGTAATAAAGTGATGAAGTCCTCAGGACCCCATACAGTGTACGTACACATGAATTACGGATACCAGACACATATATAACGTTTAATGAATAATAAATCAATGCCAAAAGGAAAATATAATGCAAATTAAATATTAAACAATGCTAAGCATTGCACAGCTCAGCTTAGTTGGTGTAAGCAATGTGTAGGCTGGCTAACTCAATCTGCCCAGTGGTATACCCCTTTAAGAAATGCCAACATTAGGTAAGCAGGTGTGCCCATAGCGTAGCCTTTTCAAAACATTCCAATCTTGGGAAAGTGTGGGAAATCATCGTATTTAAACCCCACAGGCATGAATACTTCCCATAACTGGTTGGAGCTCCCTACTCTAGGCAGAATGGCTGGAGTTGGGGAAGGCACTCGATTTAGAGTGCAGTGCTGGGGCACCCAGGAGTCCAGATTCATGGTATGGCTCCTAGTAAAACACCATGAGCAGAGACTACTGCAGGGCCAGTACCAGGGCTCTCAGTGTATAAAGTGGAGGCCTGGGACAGTCTCGCCCGTGACCTCACCAGTACCACTGGTATCCCCCGGACTGTTAAGCAGGTCAGGCATCACCATGCTGACCTGAATCGGCGGGGGGGGGGGATCTCTTGGAGCAGTGGATCCAAGAATCAGGGCAGATGGCCGATGCCCCAGCACTGAGTAAGCACTCATTCTACTACATAGATAATGATTGCCTAGCTTGTGTATACTATGGATAGGTAATGTCTAAATATCACTGTATTTCTCTGACAGCTGCAGATGAGTGAGCTGTGAACCAGCAAGCCCATGCTGCTAGACTGCAAAGGCTGCGTCGCGAGGCAGGTTAGTAATAATCTTACATCTATGGTCATAACAAATAAATAAAACAGTTCTAAAAAGTGTTGTACCAGTATAAAAATGTATTGTATATGGAATGTACTGAATAAACTAGACAATATGGCAGGAAGACTGTCATATAGGTTGTGTGTAAATAAAGTGTAATATCTTGTGAATAAAAGTATAACCCCTGGAGTGCTTGTGTACATTCTGTTTTCATATGTTGTTGTAGTGTTGCATTCTGTAAATAGTGCTGTTGTATTAAGCAGTGTTACCCACACTGCTAAATGCAGATAAAATGTGTAGAAAGCTCAGTATAACAATGTTGGAAGTCCCAAGAGGTCAGTCATATTGTACAACTGAGGAAAACTTAGACAGAAAACATTGGAATGCCTCACACCAATTCCCTGATAGCACAGTGTACTGTGATGTCAACTGTAACATTGTTACCATACACAGCAGGGGTTTGAATGCCGGGAGTGGTAGTAAGTTGTATGCATAATCATACCCCACAACTGTACTGATTTTGTGAGAATGTTCAGATAGAAAGCTGTATGCATAATTAGACCCAACAACTGGACAGAATTTGCTAGAATGGTCAGATAGTAAGCTCTAAGTACAATCACAACCATTAACTGTACAGACTGTGGCAGAATATTCAGGTAGTAAGATGTATGCAGTCATACCCCTCAACTGTTCTAATCTGTCCAGCATGTCCAGATAATGGCCCAAATCTGCTGACCAGCAAACTGTCCCCCTGACAAATCAGTGTGATGATCCAAGAAGTGTAGGCAGCTTTTACTGACATATAACTGATAGTCAGACCTGTACATAGTCAAAGAATGTATATGAAAACATCCCTGTCATTGTAGCATATCACCCAAAGTGTATGACAGCAATTCTCAAAATATGTCACATTAACACCTGCATCCTGTCAAGCCTTGACCAGAGTGTGTGCAATAACAGATTGTTAGGTATGTGTTTAACATCAACATGGAATCTGGGAGTATGTGTAGAATTTGTCAGGTAGTGTTAACAAAGATTTTCTCCACAGCTATAACAAGTAAGAGGTGTAGACAATATGTAAGACACAGTTCACGTGGATACTAATTTACAAACATACCATTGTACAAAGTAAGGACATAGGGTAGTGTAATAATACATGTAAGGGACAGATCACTGCAGTGACTATGAATGTTGTGAAAATTACAGGGATATATTAGTTGTTAATTGACCTCTGTCTCTCACCCCCACCATATGTGCAACAATAACCTAATTACACACCTCAATGGATACGTGTACATGCCAAACTTTTGTTGGGACATATGTCCTATTGTTTTATAAATATTCACATGTGGTTCTAGGCATGTGCCATGTTAAAATACTCCCATATTGGTGGCCTGTTGCCATCAGTGAAACCTGCATGCTGTTGTAATGGCCACTGTTGTCCCATATACGCATGTGTTCTGCTCGCTCTGCAACTGTTGTAAATCCGGTGTCTTGGGTTAATGGGAGTACCTATGTATGCTATTATAACTAATCCTGAATGCTGTTGACTATTACTAACTGATATCCTTCTAAAACTGCAACACCATAGCACGTATGGTTAAAGCCGGTCCTAGTGGACCCACCTGTCCCACCTCAGCTGTCCATGGCACCAGGCACCAGCATGTCTGGGGCCCAGCCTGGGAACTCTTCCTCTGTTGGTTCTGCACCATCTTTGGGTGGAACCACCACATCGGATGGGGCTTGGTTCCCCCTGGGAGTGGAGGC
>NC_056741.1:1421689669-1421734669 GCF_019279795.1 Protopterus annectens
TTCTGGAATCTCCTACAAATATTTAGCTGGCCTGAGTGTGCCTGTTCCCCTGGAAGAGGTATTGCTACCTGCTGTCTGTAATATTGATGCCCAAACACAGGAAGGATGTTCATCACACAGGAAAGGTAAAGGGACCATGCCCACATGATGTAGGATTTTATAGTAGGTGGTTGCCATGACAGTGGTAATTGGAAGTACTACACAGCAAGCTGCATGCAGTTAGCAAGTGTAGGACACTGATTGGTGCAGAGGCCATCACCTGATCAAGTGCATCACCTACTAACCAGGCTGCAATCTACCCCAAGCAGCTCAATCCATTCACTGGAGAGAGAGAGAGAGAGAGAGAGAGAGAGAGAGAGATAGAGACAGCAAGCAAGTAAGCAAGCAAGCAACAGCGGAAAAAAAAATACAGCTCAGCAAACTAAAAGCTGAAAATGTAGGCATTTAGGCAGCTGACATTCATAAATACATCTTTCCCACAACAGGTATGTGAAGTGTATGTACATGTATTAGAATGTAGTACCTGGTCCATCCTAATGGGATAGATGATGTGGAATGAGTTATATGTGACATCAGGTGTTGTTGTGATGATCTTCAACTGAACAACTGCTATGGACAATAGTGTTTGTCCCTGTGGGTAGTGGGCCATAGCTGTTAACTGTGCAGGTCAGCACTGACAGACAAGATGTAAGCCATCATAGTGTGTGTTGTGTAATGGGAAGTATGTATATGATGCGGCCAATAGCTGGTGGTGGAAGTAATGCCATTATGATGGACATGTGGGAGCCACAGACCACCACTGGCAGGATACTCTGGTGAATCTGTACTGTAGCATGCCAGAATGCCATAGGTGTGTAATAGGGTTACCTGCAAACAGGTCCCACATATACCCCACTAATGTCAGACTGTGACCATATGTGGCACCTATCTGTATTGTAGCAAGGCAGAACAGTGCAGCTGTGCAAGAAGGTGTTGTGAGATTGTGGAGCTGATGTCTGAATGTACCCCACGTATAGATATGCATATGTATACATATGTAACATATATAATATATAAGGATGAATATATATCAGCATGTATGTCCAGAAATATACATATACCCATGTGTAGACATATATGTGAACATATATATGGATTCATATATATCTACACATATATAGATATATACCTATATGCACATGTCTACATATGTACAAACATACACACAAACATATATATATATATATATATATATATATATATATATATATGTAAATATATGTCCCCTATATCACTACCACAGTGATGTGTGCTATGTGCGAGGCAGCAGCACACACAGAAATACACACAGATATCTACAGCTGGCAGTGTGTGCACCATGGACGGGTATGTCACATGTTACTCCCTTCTTAGCACCTCATTGCTCCCATCTGCGGAGTATGCAATGGGAATATGGGGAAGTATGGCAGATACACACGTGGAGGTGGACAGGATTGGTAGATATAGAGGACAGTCTACAGGGGTGGTATGTGACACATGTGGTGGGTAAACACCGTGGATGGTGTGTGTGGTCTGTGATGTGGATGCCCCATGGTCCCCAATATGGGCACAATGGGAACAAGGCTCCCACCGACTGCCACTCACAACAGCAGTCCACATCCTGAAGGTGCCTGGTCTGGAGGCTGAGCAGGAGGAGCATGTTGGCCATGTGAATGTGTACTGGGTGCCTCAGACTGATGTAGCATATCCCTCATGTGTCTGTGGAGCCCGGTATGGAACAGACTCTAGACCTGAGCTCAGGGGACAGGAACATGTTGGTGTGTGCCCTGAGGAGGGGGCCAACATCCCTTGTGTGGTTCCACCTGATGGTACTGCTGTAAGAGTACACAAGGAGGCCCCAGGTTGGCACACACATGTGATGTGGCCAGGTATCCTGGTCAGATGGGTGCGGAAAGGTGGACCAGCTGGCCAATAGAACATATACATGTTATTGTGTCACTGTTGTAGAACATTTGTTGGTATTAATAGTCTACACAATCCCGGCACATGTCCAACAGCATGCATAGATCTCCCCAATAACACAAACTGTCAGATGTGCAGCAATCTCAGAGCTGCCATACCACTGGCATATATGTAACCACAGTGGCCCTGACAATGGCATGCAAGTGAATAGTCTGTAACAGGCCAGCAATGTTAGTGTCCACAAAGGGGTCATGGCTACAATCACATAGCAGAAGGTGTGGTACAATACGCAATCTGTCCAAATGGTAGTTAAGCTGTAGCCATACCTAATGAGTTGTGTGTACAGTCTGTTGAAGCTGATATGGTAGGGGGGTGACAGAGATCTGTATTATGAACTGTGATAACCTTGCTATATGAGTTGCTCAGGCCTGTTTCCATCTTTAAGTCTTTCAGGCAAGATGTCACACAGCAGGTTACCTGTGTATTCAGCAGATGAAAATGAGGTAATCATCAATCACCTGGTACACCACTACCAGGTTCTCTTTGGCAGGACAGCCCATGACCAGCAGGAGCAGACTGGAACAATCTACTCCACAGGGTCAATGATGTCAGCCTGCATAACTGCAGTTATGAGCAGGTCCGGCATCATTGCAGCGACCTGCTTAGCAATGCCTGTTGGCATGCTGCTGCAGTCCGGGGAGATCACCTTGTCACAGGGGGGCCACACCATCCATCTCCCTGACACGTGTGGAGGAGCTCCTGGCCAGCCTCGTGGCACCTGCCCATACGGAACACTAACAACCACAGGACCCCTTCATAGAGGTGGGTGTCACCCACACACCAGCTGAGGAGCATGCAGGTAAGGACACAGGGCATGTCAGTAGACCACTGTTGTGTAAATATCTGCAGTGGTACAGGTAGCTCATGCAAATCTGACATGTCATAGATATATTGTGTTGCCGCATTGTAGTGATAAACAGATGTCCAGATGTGGTAGTACTTTGGGAATTTACCATTGATGTATGGTAGTACTGCTCTCAGCCTGTAACAATGCCACAGGTGTGGCCACTGACATTGCATCTCTCGCCTTCTTATGTAGGTCTCCCTGGGGTAACAACATGGCAGCAGCATGTAGCTGGTGAGTATGTCTTATATAGATGCATGCCAACACACCAGACATGTAATGGTGATGGTATATGCCATGCATACATCTAACACACCTAGCCTGATTGCATGCTGTACATGTGCATGTATTGTTGCTGTTAAATGCATAGTCTCACAGGGGCAACCATGACTGGGTATTGAAAGGATATGTCATACACCTGCATGACAACTAACATCCTGTCATTGCAGAATGTGTCCACAGGGAGTAACATACTGTTGGTAGACATGGCCTACAGTAGTGACATGTTCTGAACAACACCCATATACAGTGCAACACCAGTGTATATACCTGTAGGATAATGCCAACTGCTGCAGAGATACACTATGGCATAAGGCATTAGAGTAGTCCACATTATCAGCTGGGTCTAGGCTGCAACATGTGGCATTCAGTGTATGGGACACTGCAAGGTGACACAAATGTGTAGGGCTTACCTGTCATGCATCTGCGTAAAAGCTGAGGAAGGGGTGGAGTCTCAGCATGACACATCAGTACACTGCAGCAGGGATCCTAAGGATGGTTGGAATGGCTCTATCTGGATATAGTCAGGTTAAGGACTTGTGGCAGCCATAACCCTACCCATACTGCAATAGTGATGGCATTGTGTGAACACCATGGGATGTGCACATGAGTAGACCTTACAATCATGCAGAATAGGGGGACATGTGTAGGGTAGACTGAACATACACTGGCAATTGAAGAAGGCCCACACTGGTATACCCCTGCCATGAGCAGTGACTGCTGCAGTACACACAACAAGAGGTGTGATAAACCACCATGATAAGGGTGTGCACACATATGCCCACATGGTGTGTATGCATTGCGGTCAGCAGCCACACACCTAACACAATCTGTAGACACTGCATGTGAAAGTACAGGACATATGTTACATACTGGGCTTGTGTATTGCTAAGATATGCGGTGCTGTGGTCCCATGGCAGAGCAAGGATGTGTGTGTAAAATCAGTAAAGGTGTGTACACCCCTCCATAGCCATGGTATGCTCTGATGGTTGTCAGTGTAGGCATTTCTGCAGTGGTCTGTTAATATTGACAGCTGTAAATCAGGCATCAGGCATTCACCAATGTGAACAGTCCACATATCATCCCAGGTATGTGTTGCTGAAACACATAGGGGCTGTGAGTGGTACAGCTGACATAACTGACACAGTACTACACATTCCACAATGGGTTGTACACCTGTATGTTGGTGCACAGTGCATGGCAGGGTGCAGAACAGGTGCACAGCAATACTGTGTACATGGATGCAGTAGTATCCAGGGGAAGGGGCATCACCTACTAACACAGCCCATGCATCATACACATGTATACTGTTGCTAGCATGGATTGACTATAGCTGACCTGCATGCAGTTCTGCACCATATGTTCTGCATGTTGGCAGATGGGTAATGAGAAGACTGTGTGTACTATCATTGTACAACCTCACCTGTAAGTGTGTGTGTGTGTGTGTGTGTGTGTGTGTGTGTGTGTGTGTGTGTGTGTGTGTGTGTGTGTGTGTGTGCATCCTGGTGGTTAGTTAGTTTGCCTGCAGTGTCACTCTGGTGAAGTGGTGGGAGGTAGATGCATGTATGATGCGTGTGTGCATGTGTGTGTTTGTGTGCGTGGCCATGTATGCACATGTGTGATAGTGGGGTGTTCATATGGCTGTACCCCCTTTGGGACCATGCAGTACATGGACATGGACTGCCACATTACACACCAGGAATACCTGTCATGTAATTACAGGACAGCAAATAGTATAATATGGTCTGTAGCATGGAACAGGTATCCAGAGGGAAGGTAGACTCCAGGTACACACTTAATATTGCAGTCAGCAGAGAGGTCACCTACAACCCACATATGCAGCTCTACAGATGCATTTGGGAAGTAATAGTCAACACCAGAGAGTGTATCCAAATATTACTGCAGACACATGATGGGCCAATGGAGCAGCATATCTGACATGTACTGAGCATTACATACACATGACACACCAGTGGGAGGTAATACGGATACAACATAGTAGCCCACACATATAGGGACCATACACATCATTCTGGCCATACAGAGGGTGCATACCAAATGACAGCATTGAGGCCATGTAAATCCACTACATACAGGTCAGGCAGGTAAAATAGCAACAGGCTTTGTGTTGTGGCCACTTTTGTGGGCATTTAGAGGACTGCGATTTTAATGAGTGGTATCAATGTGTGCATGTTAACAAGTGTGATGGAGGATGGGGTAGCACATGGACATATACGTGGGAGTGTCTGTAAAGCCATGGACAGGTAGGTATTATGGAGAAATGTGTGTGTGTGTGTGTGTGTGTGTGTGTGTGTGTGTGTGTGTGTGTGTGTGTGTGTGTGTGTGTGTGTGTGTGTGTGTGTGTGTGTGTGTGTGCGCGTGTGTGTGTGCGTGTGTGTGCGTGTGTGTGTGTGTGTGTGTGTGTGTGTGTGTGTGTGTGTGTGTGTGTGTGTGTGTGTGTGTACTGTTAGGTAATGCTGTACAGGTTTTAAAGTGTATTTATTGTTTTCCCCCACAGGTAGCGAGGTGGGTCAAGGTCCTTTCTGCATCCAGTCTGATGTAGGTGTCCATACAGACACCGATGATGATGATGATGATAATGTTGAGGCACAGGTGGGGTTGTCAGGGGCCAACACTGTACCAACATTTGACATCCCCCTCTTAGCCACCCCACCCCCACACACAGTTACAGTGCCTATACACACCCCATCACTAGTGGCCATAGCAGAGGGACAGCTGGCGTTCAGTGGCAGTGCACAGGAAAGTGTGGTGACCATGCCTACTGTGTCTAGTTGCAGCAGGCATAGCCAGATGTCTGGCAGGCTGCCACATAGGCGGATGTCCCAGGGTGCTCGTGGTATGGCCACTGGACATCATGCCCCCTGGCATAGGCGATATAGTTGCAACCAGCAGAATCATGTTTCAGGCTGTAATGGCAGCGCAGGTACATATTGAGCATTACACCAGACAGAGCCTTAGGCTGCAGAGGGCTGCTCTCGCATCTGTAAGTGACAACCTCCGTGAACTGTCGGGTGCCATTTGTGCTTCTACCGAGCAAGCAGATAGATGGCATGATGAGATGATGGCCCTCATCAGCCATGGTGTGTCCGTGCTTCAACGTGTGGTGGGGATGTGGTGACATCTGCGTGGACATGGGCCAACATCACCAACAGCTGGCAGTCAACATGGGCATGCTAGGACACCAAGGGGCTCCCATAGTGGCAGTAGCAGCCCCGGCAGTGCAGGGGGTGTGCTGTCAACACCACACTACAGCAGGCCATGTGCATGTGGTCCTGGCCACTCCCAGGAGGGACCTGGCACCAGCAGACAAATGTCATCAGCATGTGAGAGTAGCACATCGACGCCTGTACCTGGATGTGTCCGCGGAACCCCTGCCAGGCACAGTCCAAGTGTCCATGGCCAGAGGCAGTGAACTGCACACCCTGCTAGGTATGGTCTGCAGGTGTCCAGAAGCACCTATGTAGGGCAGCCACATGGCAGAACTGTGTGCATGCATGTCCACACACTATGCAGATACACCTAGGGCAACCTCATATCTACACACACCACATCACCTCAGCCAGCTCCCCAGAGTACACCCCTCACCCACACACATGGTGTCAAATGTATGGCCCACCCTCGGCCTCTGGCAAACCAACATCACACCCTGTGCATATGATGATACCTGTGCCCCATCCCTGTCATCCATACCATTGATGCAGTGACAGGCTGATATGTTTCTGATGCACACGGTGACTGTACATCAGTGTACCACAGTCTTGCAGTGTAACATGTTGTAGGAAGTAGAATGTGAGGCATATGTGGCAAGTACTGTGGCCGTCCAGCATTGATGCCTTCTATCTGTTAGTAACACTGCTTGGTTGTGGTCTATAAAATGTTATCCATGTGTGTTGTAGGTGTACATGTGTCAGCACGAGGTTGGACTGCAGTCATATTGCACAACGGGGTATGTCAATGTGCTGACATCATGGCAGTGACATATCTGGGGTACAGTCGAACACATGTCACAGGATACTATACCGGGTATTGCCTGTGCCACATGGACAGGTGGCCCACTGAGGTGTGTATACCCTGCAACCTGATGTAGACCCATATGGATACACGCACACTGTTACTTGCCGACACTGGGACTAGACCCCTAACTAGCAATGTTGTGATACCGACATCTGTGGCTTACATTGCACAAAAACTGCCTTAACCACTCTGTATCCGACAGCCCTTGTTCTGCCCAAAAACAAAATGAACAGTCCTTGCAGGTCTTGAACTCAGGACCCTTTACACAGAAGTCACAACACTTAACCACTACACCATGACCACTGTGGAGACAGCTGTTGTTTTACCAATATAGCTATCAATACACATATTGAGTAGTATTGAACAATTGTCTTTACTTCCTAGATTGTGTAGTCCTTGTTATTAATATGACTGTTGCATCACATTTGTTGTGTCTATCATAATGTACACATAGCAGATACATATGGTGAGATACATGTGGGAGGGTATACACAACCATGATGTTTACTCATGACAGGAATATGGTTGTATACATATCATAGGTGTATAAATGTCTACATGTACATACACATGTATATTCATACATATGTCTGTATACTCATCTGTATAGTGCTACATATATATGGCCATGTGTACATCTCTTCTTATGTATATATGTATACATATCTATACATATATGTATATATACATATGTGTATATATAGGTATATGTATATGTACATATAAATATATGTGTATATAGCTATATATGTATGTACATCTTATGTGTACAGATATGCCTAGTTATGTTGGTATATATATATATATTATATATATATATATATATATATATATATATATATATATATATATATATATATATATATTTATATATATATATATATAAAACTATATGTGCATACATATCTATTCTGATATACCTACTACTGTTGATATATCTGTAGATATCCATACGTATATGTGCATATGTATCACTAAATGTATATGTGTAGACATATATTGCTCTGTATGTATATATCTGGGTGTGTATATGTATATCTATGTACATGTACATACCCATCTATATATGTCGATATGTATATATGCAATCATATATATAGATAGATGGATAAGTATATGTGCATATAGTTTCACCATATGTCCTGGACATGGAATATAGCCCTACCCCAGTCCCTATAGTCCCAACTTCATAGTGCAAGGGGATTTCAGGTATGTATAGCAGGTATATTAGTAGACTATTGCTACTGTAACTGGGATTGTCTTCACAGACATGGTGTGTGTGGAAGGTCACATCTGCTTTCCACATGTGTGCCATTGGCTACTGACAGACATCTTAAGGACATCATAGTAAGGTACCACTGCTAGCACGTAATGACCCTGTGGACTGCAGCAAAGATATTGGCCAATATATGTGGACATTCTGAAACACTCTGTACAGTCCAGAGGTGTACACAGAACTCCTTAGTGCAAAACTTGTGTGCCATGCCTGACAATATGGATGTTAACAGCCATGTAGATGGGTATAACACATAACAACTGGTATACATATGCCACCATAGGTTATGCATTCACACACCCCTGTCTGGCCTGACACATAATAACCACTGGTACAGGGGTGCTGCCATGGCCACATACTACCCACTAGATATTGACATACATCTTTACAGCATCCCACTGCACTGTATGACATACATTACTGTTAAGGGAGGCCCAGCAGCAGTACATCTGGCAAGTAACTGCACATGACATCTCACTGGGTAAGTACACTAAGCTGCTAGGCATGTAACAATGCACTGTGCAGGCTGCAGGCAGACTGGCTCAACACTGGCCTACATCCCCTATGGGGGACTGCACATGTACCTACATATATAGCAGGCTCTGCAGGCATGTCACAGCACATTGTAAGATACACCTGTGTGGAAGTGCATAACCACAACCAATGTGAACACAGCCACAGCCTCATATGGTAAGCTAGCATAATATTACAGTATATGGACTATCTGTTCAACACCATCCTCATATGTGCCACTCACAGACTAACCCTACATATACTGGGCTGCTACACGGTTTGGTCTGTTGGCTGTCTGTGGTATGGGACTTGTGTGTATGGCTGTACAAACATGTAACATACAGTGGAGCAGCATGTAGCATCAGATAGGATGGGACCTATAGCAATGACATCTACCGCAGTCTGTACACAGGTTAAAGTACATATTAACAATACACACACTGTCGACATTCACCATAGGTACACAGACCTCAGTACTGTACAAATGCCCACAGGATGTCCAGGCTATGTCATCAAATATAACCCCTACTGTACATAACGTGTAGCAGTCTGAAATCTCAATGGCTTGTTATCAGATATGATGACACTAATGATGGTGTACAGCACATATGCACCTCTTAATGCACGACATATGTCCAAAGGTTGACAGAGTTGTGGCTGGAAGCATATACACAGGGCCAATATTCACATGTTGCTGTGATAACCTCATACATTTACTGTTGTAACAGGGTTTGTTGCATCATATGTCCTATGAGGGATATGAAGTCAGCAACTGTCACGGCTTTCAATGTCTACAGACTGCAATCCTCACACTACCTTCTGCAGTTCACAGATACATGCTCTGTGGGTAACACATGAAACCAAGGGCACAACACACTGCCTAGTCTGCAGATGACCCTACAGATGGGGATTCCTCATAAACATAGCACTGACATGGCAGGTATTAAAACATGTACAACACTGTTAAACCAACATTACTCCACATGCAGTATTGCAGCACTTACAGTCTGTAGTCAGGTCAGGCAGCTCCCCCTCCTGTGTGTTGCCCTGTTTCCACAGTGTATGTTGTTAGAGGTAAATCCATAATCCATCTGAGATGCTGTTTGCCAAACAACAGATCTAGTTCCTGCTCACAATGACTGAAAAGGGTCAACACCAACATGATGTTCCTAGATATTGGGGTGTGTTTCCATGCAGTTGGTTATGGGAATGTTACCACAGCTGTTTCACATGCAATCAGCTAGGGGAGGGCTGCAATTCATGAAGAGGCCATCAGCTGATCATGAGCATCACTTAAAATACACATGCTGCTGTCTAAGCAAAGCAGGTGTAGATTTCCACATCCACCAGAGAGGGAATGAGAAAGGCAGACAGAGGCAAAGACAAGTCAGGAGGAGGGGTGGGAGAGTAAAACCTAAGCATGTGTGTGCCACACACCTACCAGCACATGGTATCAAACCCCTGATGACTATGTAGTGCTATCACATTTCTGTGCAGTTATTAGATGCGCCACATAGGTTACATGTTGTGGAGCCCTCAGAATGTATATGTGATATTGAGTGACATCTGCAACAGGGATATGGTAGCTATACGGCGGGTGTAGTACACATGCCTGTCTGCATGTACAGGTGCCAGTGTCAACACAGCCACATTCTCACAGGGATGCACACACATTGACACACTTGGCAGGGCCAGGAATACAACCCATCTCTAGTGAGATTGCCACAACACATTACTGTGCAGGTATCACATGCACCACAGGTGTCATACAGAGGTGATATGGGAAAAGGGTATGGGGAGGTGTCTGACATCAGACAGCATCCTTCAGTATGCCAATGGGGGTTGTAGTGAGTGTGGATGTGATCATACACATCATACAACACACACACAAATACACAGGGTGCCAGTACTGACATGCATGGGTGCATTTCTGCAGGGGTGTGTGGTGCCGACTGTGCCAGATGGCTATACAAGGCTAGGTGATGAGTATACCATGGCATTAGGCCACATGACAATGGTCAGCATTGTGGTGGTTCAGGGCTGTAGTTTCTGCATTTGCCCACACAGGTGGGTATTGTATCCCCCATCCAGTCACCTGGGTGACTATTGTGTGTCGCCAATGCTGTGCATCAGTTGCCATGTATGTGTTCCTTAGTCCATGATATGGACGGTGTCTGGGATATGCACACCTCCCACATCCATGCACAGTGACATGTGGAACTGTACCTGGGGTGTCTGGCCCATGTTGTGGTCACATATTATCATCAGATGTGTCAGCCTTGGCCACCTGTGGCAGGAACTGGTAATGGACCACAGGTTTACCCTGCACCTACAATGATAGCATGCTAATGGCATTCCCTGGTGTCAGTGGCATGTGTCCATACAGGACATGTTTTCAGGCATGGTATTTCCTTTGTGGGTCACATGTGGTGGTACCACAGGTGTTGCAGGTGTCCAGAGGGAACATGGGGAAGGTGCACTGTCTGCATGTACATGCCTATTGGACAGATGGACAGGGTGCCATGCCCACTGTAGCCCACTGCAATCACTCCATAGTTACTATCAGTGGCCAATATGCAGTCTGCTATCCATATATTGGATTTTGCCTAGGCATGTGTGTGTGTGTGTGTGTGTGTGTGTGTGTGTGTGTGTGTGTGTGTGTGTGTGTGTGTGTGTGTGTGTGTGTGACATGGGTTGAGAGTGTGCTCTGGGTAATACTGGGGTTGCTAACTGTGATTGCCTAGCCTTGATGTCATGTATGAGTATGGATTTGCACCCCAGCCTCTCGGCTATTTCACATCTGTTATCCCTGTATAATTGGCATTGTGATATATACTATGGCCACCATATAAGAAATTTGCAAACCCCACTCTTCATTGGGCCCAGGTATCATACACTCATACCCACCTCCACACAGGATATGAGTTACATACATACAAACCTGTCATGCCTGGGAGTAGAACCCCTACCTAACTAGTTTATTACACTACAGCACTACGCATTTACAGGACACACCAGGGAGATAACTGGAGTACTCCTTCCCCAAAGGTGTATTTCACAGTGAATTACATCAGCAGGGATTGCCAAAGTAGGGCATTTGAATTGTAGTGAGTGTGACTAGTCAAACATGCATTTCTCCCTACACAGACATAGGAACAGACACAAGAACATCCACAACCCTCATGTGTGGGAATAGGACCCCTACAGAGTTCTATATCACACTACAGCACTACACTGTTATAGCACACGTCACAGAGATTACTGGAGTACTCTTTCCCCAAAGGTGTACTTCACAGTGAATGACATCAGCAGGATTGCCAAAGTAAGGCATGTGAATTGTAGTGAGTGTGACTATCCTAAAATGCCCTAATTAGTCTATATGCATCAGCTGCTTTTCTGGCCAGAACAAAAATAACCAGCCTTTGCAGGTCATGAACCCAGGACCCTATACACTACAGTCACAGTAGTTGACCACTAAGCCATCACAGCAGTACATGAGATTGAGGTTTCACCAAAGTAATCTCACCATAGGAAAATCAAACTGAACATGTGAAAGGAAAGTATATACAGTTGTCAGTAAAAGACCTCTCCAAAGCAAACTTCATGCTACTCAAGTCAGAAGTGACAAAGTTTGTGACACCCATGGAGACAGGAGCTAAAAGTTTAACTGATGAATCCTACACTACAGCACTGTATGAGCACATCCACTTGGGCATGATTCATGCCATCCCACATAGAAGCACAACACTCTCCTCCATAAAAGGCAAGCCAGTCTGATGATCCCCTGCCATAAACAGACTATACAACAGAAGGTAGAAACTTTTGAAGAAAAAAGGATAATCCAATGATGCAAACTCCCTTACTAACCTCAGTAAGAAGCTAAGATCCCTCATGAAATCCTGCAAAGCTGGTTACATAACTAAAATTACCACAGATTCCAAAGACAACCACTAGGCATTCTATAGTTATGTCCAGAATCTAAATGGCAATGCTCAGAAGTGCTCTGAGCTACAACAGAATGGCATTACATAGACTGATCCCAAGGATTTTGCCAATATCCTGGCAGATTGATTTAGTGCCATATTCACCCCCTCTCATCCCCTAAAGGGGTCATGTCAATACCAAATTATCTCCAATTTCCAGTAATCACGACCACACAGGTAGAAACTGCATTCTCAACAGCTACGAATTCAGCATCCATGGGGCCAGATGACATCCTGGGCTGTGTACTACATGAACTACAAAATTAAATGGCAACTCACCTAACTGTCATGTTTAATCATAGCCTTACATCAGGCCTGGTGCCCACTGAGTGGTGCACAGCTGCTGTTATCCCACTCCACAAGGGGGGATCCACCTTGGATCCCGGGAACTACTGTCAAATCAGTCTGATGAGCCTGATCTGCAAGGCCATGGAATGCACTCTCATGGAATTTATGAACGCAGACATTGGCAACCCTCAACACTGGACCTCACAGAGATTGGGCTCATGGAGAGGCAATCATGTCTTCAGAAACTGATTGACTTCTTTGAATCAGTCTGCAGAGCTGTTGAAGAGGGTAAGGCGGTCCACACACCCTATGTGGACCTCGCCAAGCCCTTCAACATCATCCCCTAGTCTGGAAACATACATTAACATACTAAGCCAGACATAAATCCCTATGCCGCTCGATGGTTTGCCACATGACTTACTGATAGACCCAGACTGTAGAAGTAGCTGACTCCAAATCCAGCTCCAGAAAAGTGACAAGTGGAGTACCTCAGGGTTCAGTCCTGGGACTGCTGTTGTTTGGCATCTACATCTCTGAAGTACAGGCCAACAGTACGGGACTCTGGCTAAAAAGTTAACAGATGACTGCAAACTGGGAGTCATTATGAGCCTGACTGTACTGCATGATATGTTACTGATACCAGCCTGACATCATACAGGTGGGATGGAGTACTGTTAACATCTTGTGCCCTTGTCGTGTAAGGTCCTGGTTATGGGATCTGCAACAGTTGGTAGTGTATTGCAGGGCAGACGTGTTTGGCTGTGGGGGGGGTACCTATTCGTGCAAGACGTATGTTGTTTGTGCCTCTCAATCCCATTAACGGTGCATGTGGACATATATGTTTTTGTTATGTTCCCAATTTATCTACAGATGTATGTCCGTATATACCTATATAGATATAGGTATATACGGACACACACACACACATATATATAGGATAATGCAAATTCTTAATAATGATGCATACCTTGAGACAGCCCTGAAAGAACTAAAACAGGAGTTCCTAGACAGGGGATATAAAGAACATGAAATAGATGAATGTATTAAGGCTGCGTGGAATGAAAGAGGCAATAGATGTAGACCGTACTTTAGTGACACGAATGAGATTAATCCCAATACTACTGTGGATAGTAGGCAGATTGATCGTGAACCTCTCAGAATAGTTCTCCCCTTTTCGAATGACATTGACAGAACCTGTGAAGTGATTAGAAAGAACTGGAATGTCTTGCATGCTGTAGAGGAATTAAAGGATGTAATTCATGATACCCCCCCTTTTTATTTAAGAATAATTGCTCTTTAAAGAAACAACTATGCTACAAATCTAATAAACGTACTGTAGTGTTATCTGATAGGACAGGGACTTATCCATGTAGAAACTGCTCTGCATGTAAGCATATTTATACAGGTAATCACCTTGAACATCCCTCTATGAAGTTTAAGATTGATTTTAAATATTATGCTGATTGCAGAACTAGGAACGTGGTTTATTTTTGTTTCTGCAACGTTTGTTTTGCATTCTATATAGGAAAAACTAACCGAATGTTGAAGGATAGAATCCTTGAACATCAAAGGGACATACGTAACAGCATAGAAATTAGTGCACTTGCACAGCATGTTTTGAGAGAAGGGTTAGACCATGAGTTCCATTTTTTTGTCATTGAGCATATAGGTGTAAATAACAGAGGTGGAGATTTTTGTAATAAAACAGAAGAAATAGAACAAAAATGAATTATACGTTTATAAGCTGATAAGCCCCTTAGTCTAAATAGTAAAGTTTCATTAAAACCTTTTCTAAAATATAGATGCTTGAAACATTAGGGTTCTGATGTGTGGATTCACCCAGACATATATATATATTTATATATATATATATATATATATATATATATATATATATATATATATATATACACACACACACACACTCTGGAGGTCTCTGTGGCTTTTATTCTTAATTGCTTTTAATTCTTTCATTTATGTTAGCTTGATTGTGCCTATATAAAGGGTATGCTTTCTGTTAGCAACTGAAGTCTGATGAAGCAGTTATGCTGAACCGTGAAAGCGCTTACTTTTGGTCCTTTTAACAATAAATATACATTTTATTTACCTGCCGTGAGTGACCGAGGTTTCTACTTTTGATTCTTCTTTTTATTTTTTTACCTTTATTGGTCACTTTCCTTGTGGGAGACTGTTTTTATTTCTTTCTGGTATCCTGGGGTTCTATGGTCAAAGGGTAGGTGAAGGTGTCCGACATTAGATAGCATGCTTCAGTATGCCAATGGGAGTGGTACTGGGTGTGAATGTGGTCAGAAGCATCATACACCACACACACACAGGGTAGCAGTACTGACGTACATGTTTGCATTGCTTCATGGGTGTGTAGTGGTTAGCTGTGCCAGAGGGCTGTACAAGACTAGGTGAAGGGTATACCTTGGCATTAGGCCACATGAGAATGGTCTGCATTATGGCTAAGGGGTGTAGTGTCTGGAATGACCCACACAGATGGGTATTGTATTCACCATTCAGTCACCTGGCTTACTATTGTGTGTGGCCAGTGCTATGCAACACTTGCCATGTATGTGTTCTATACTCCATGACATGCATGGTGTCTGGGATGTGCACACATCCCACATTCATGTACAGTGGCATTTTGAAGTGTACGTGGGTTGTCTGGCCCATGTTGTGTACACAGATTGTTATCATCAGATGTGCCAGTCCTGGCCTCATGTGGCGGGGCCAGGTAATGAGCAACAGGTTGACCCTTCACCTACATTGGTAGCATGATACAGGTATTCCCTGGTATCAGTGGCATCTGTCCATACAGGGCATGTGTGTAAGGCATGGTATGTCCTTTGTGGATCACATTTGATGGAACCACAGTTGTTGCAGGCATCCAGTGGGAAACCTAGTGAAGGCTCATTGTCTGCAATTATGTGCCTATTGTACTGAAGGACAGTGTGCCTTGCCCTCTGTAGTCCAGTGCAATCACACCATGGTTACTATCAGTGAACAATATGCAGGGTACTACCAACATAGCGGTTGTTGCCTAGGCACGTGTGTTTTATGAGACATGGGTTCATAGTGTTCTCTGGGTAACACTAGGGTTGCTTACTTTGTTCACCAGGCCTTGATATCACATCTAGGGATATGGATTGGCACTCGAGGCTTTCAGCTTATTGACATCTGTTATCCTTGTAAGGTGGACATTGTGACATACATAGGGCCACCATATGGGAAAATTGCAAAACCCACTCCTCAATGAGTCCAATGTTTGCACACTCACAGCCACCTCCACACAGGATATGAATGATACACACACACACACACACAAACACACACACACACACACACACACACACACACACACACACACACACACACACACACACACACACACACACACACACACACACACACACACACTTTCCATGTTTGGGACTAGAACTCCTCAAAAGAGGTCCCTGCATGTAGGCAATTGCATGGCTCCAAATAACAAAGCTAAAAGAAAAAATGAACCAGCAAACTGTGTGCTGTAAAATATGTCAAAATATATTTATTATATTACAAAAAAAAAAAAAGAACAGACTGGTTTCGGCTAGAATATTTTCATAGTCTTCATCAGTGTTAAAGACATAAACATTCTGTCTTTAACACTGATGAAGGATATGAAAATATTCTACCCAAAACCAGTCTGTTCTTTTTTTTCTTTTTTGTAATATAATAAATATATTTTGACATATTCTACAGCACACAGTTTGCTGGTTCATTTTTTTTCTTTTAGAATAGAACTCCTACCTAACTAGTATATTACACTACAGCAGTATGCAGTTATAGCGCACGCCACGGAGATTACGGGGTTATTCCTTCCCCAAAGCTGTATTTCACAGTTGGTGACATCAGCACACTTGCCAAAGTGGGGCAATGGAAGTTGTAGTGTCTGTGAATGGACTCAAAAGCATTGCTCCATACACTGACAAAGGATCACACACACACACATACACACACACACACACACTTGCCATATTTGGGAATAGAACTCCTCCCTAACTAGTTTATCACACTACAGCAGTACGCAGTTATAGCACATGCCATGGAGATTATTGGGTTATTCTTTCCCCAAAGGTGTATTTTACAGCTGATAACATTAGCACACTTGCCAAAGTGGGGCAATGGAGGTTGTAGTGTCTGTGAATGGACTCAAAAGCATTGCTCCCTACACTGACAAAGGAACACACACAAACATCCACACTTGCCATGTCTGTGACTAGAACTCCTATCTAACTAGTTTATCACACTATAGCAGTACACAGTTACAGCTTGCTCTATGGAGATTACTGGGCTATTTCTTCTCCAAAGATGTATTTCACAGTTGATGACATCAGCATACTTGCCAAAGTGGGGCATTGAAGGTTGTAGTGTCTTTGAATGGACTCAAAAGCATTGCTCCCTACACTGACAAAGGAACACACACACACAAACATCCACACTTGCTATGGCTGGGACTAGAACTCCTACCTAAGTAGTTTATCTCATTACAGCAGCATGAAGTTACAGGACGTGCTACAGAGATTACTGGGTTACAACCTTCCCAGAGGTGTATTTCTAGGTGGATGACATCAGCAGCCTTGCCAAAGTTGAGCATTTCAATTGTAGGGAGTGTGACTACCCTAAAAGGCATTGGTTTCTACACAGACAGACACACACACAAACCAAGTCTGGGATTAGAACACATACTTAACTACTTTATCACACTGCAGCAATACACAGTTATAAAACGTGCTACAGAAATTACTGGGCTATAATCTTCCCAGAGGTTTATTTCTAGATGGATGACTTCAGCAGCCTTGCCAATGTTGAGCATTTCAATTGTAGGGAGTGTGACTACCCTAAAAAGCATTTCTCTCTACACAAACACCCACACTTGCCAAGTGTGGGATTAGAACTTCTACCTAACTAGTTTATCATACTAAAGCAGTATGAAGTTATGGGACGTGCCACAGAGATTACTGGGCTACAATTCACGCAAAGGTGTATTTCACAGTGGATGACCTCAGCAGGCTTGTCATAGTATGGGTATGGGGAGGGCAGTGTGTGTGCATGGGCCATAACCCATTCATCTAGAGGTTGACACACCACATGCGGGCACACACAGGGTCATACTTCACAGGTATATGTATACAGATGCTAGATGACACCTTCCTTGTACAGTCATGTTGCATAGCTAGCACTTGCACCACATAGTCTGTACTGCAGACAGATATGGTTGGCTAGTATCTACAGTGAGTGACATCTGAACCTCATGTGGTTGTGGCCCTTTGGCTGTGTGCTGGGTGGGACAGGCCTGGATGGCTCCTTGTCATAGTCACCGTCTTCCACACATCTATGTACATCTACCTTTAAAGTATTATAGTGTGTTGTCCTTAGATATATGTCTGTATTCCTGTAGACTGTGTGTGCAAAGCATGTGTGGTGCATACTGAGCAGTGTCTGCACTAACATCTGTGACTGCCAGTTATTTCTGGTTCATTGGTGTTTGTAGACAGGGCCTTAATGTGTTTAAGTGTATGAGCATGCCCAGTATGCCCATCTGTATTGAATGTGTGGATCAAATCCAGGTAGTCTGTATTGCAGTGCTGACCTATGTGTTGTACAACTACAGGTAGCATACTGTTTCTGCAGGGTATCAGTCGATCACATAGCATTGACTGTTACTACATTTCTACATGGGATGGGGGCACACGTGACTATTTCTACATTTCTACACAGGATTTGGGGGGGCACACCTGACTGTTAATGCATATCTGTGTAGGATGGGGGGCACATCTGACTATTTTTACATTTCTACACGGGGTTTGGGGGGCACAGATGACTGTTACTACATTTCTACGTAGGATGGGGGGGGGGCACACCTGACTATTTCTACATTTCTACACAGGATTGGGGGGGCACACCTGACTGTTACTACATGTCTACATCGGATAGGGGGGCACACCTGACACTTGTACATATTTGCTATGACTGTACTGGTATGTCAGGTACTCCATTTCATTCTGTAGTCCTTCCTATCATGTTGCCTAGAGGCATACCAGTGTACAACAGATCTTAGCTTTTATTTACTTACATATTAGTTTCAGACTTCCTACCCTTCAGAACTGACATCCTACTACCTGACCTGCTATAATCTGTCTGAGTAGGCCTGGGGGGTTACCCATAGGCATCATTCAGAGGCCATAGCACAGACTTTGTTTGTGTTTGTCTACAACAGTCCTGTTGGCTGTGACTGTTGTTGGGTATGTGAACCCCCCCTGACTGGCATGTGTGAGTCACTTACCTTGTGGGTGTCCCAGTATTGAGGGTGGTGCTGTAGGGCTGCCTATGTCGGATGCACATAGTACACTCCCTACACATGGTTGAGCACAGGTAGTGTAATGTTTGCCATCCCTTTTACTGTATGTGAGAGTTAGAGAGAGTTGTCATTCCCTGGGTCTCTCCTGTGTCAGTATATGTGCTATGCATTGCCTCTTTGCCAAGGCCAGGGCATACTGGGCATGCCATCTTCTGCCTACTGGGGCAGGCTCAGGTTGTTCCTCCTCCATGTCACTCTGTGCCTGTGCAGGCCTTGGCAATAGTGGGGACTGTGTGGCCCTGCCCCATGCTGTTCCTGCTCTAGCTGTTTCCGCAGGATCATATTGTGTAGCATGGCACACATGAGGACAATTTAGGTACATGTAGCTGGTGAGTACTGCAAGGCTCCACCGGATGTGTCCAGGCACCAGAACTGTGACTTGAGCATCCCAAACACATGCTCTACTATAATTCTGGTCTGTGCATGTGCCTCATTATGGAGTTCTTGTTCAGGTGTGTGTGTGCATTTCTGATGGATGTCATCAGCCATGGCTCCAGTGCATATCCAGCATCGCCCACTAGGTGACCATAGGGATGTCCCCCTTGGCAAATCTCTGGTACAGCTGTGTCAGATGCCAGATGTGGGAATCGTGATAGCTTCCGGGGCAGCCAGCACACACATTCATTATTATGCCCTGGGCATTGCACACGACCTGGCAGTAGATGGAGGGGAAGCCCTTGCGGTTGATGTAGACCCTACCCTGTTAACCGGGTGGTGCTTTCATGCATATGTGCATACAGTCTACAGCACCCACTACCTCAGGGTATTCTGCTATTTGGTGGAACAGTTGCATATTGCTGGCCAATGCCTCACGGGTATTGGGGAAATATACGTGCTCACCAACATGTGCTGACATGGCATCCAGGAACTGGAGGAGTACCCTGGATGCTGATGCCTGTGAGATCCCCATCATATCCCCAGTTGGCCTTTGGAAGGTACCTGTAGCTAGTATTCTTAGGCCTACACATACCTTGGTATCCACTGGAATGGGTTCCCCTCTGTTAGTTCTGTGTTTGAGGCATGGCTGGCACAGCTCAACAATTTGCTGTAGGAGGTCCCTGTCCAACCTATAGCACTCTACTATCTCCAGCTCATGTAGCCCCTGGTAGGTTACCCTGGGTCTGTACACTCTTCTCCGTCTCCTCACTGTAGGTTGGTCAACAGCATTCACATCATCACAACCCTCAGCCTCTTCCACAAGTTGTTGTATGATAGCTATTGTAGCCCCTACCATTTTGCTGTTGTGAGTGTTAAAAGTTCCCCGCTTGTTTACACCGGTGGTATAGAGTGTCGGAAAAACCAGAGGGGAAGGTGTTTGCATAGTTTATATTTGAGTTCTGGGCTGGGCTGTTCTGCTGCCTGTGCAATTGGCTGATTCTGATACATTTCACCTGCCAGCTATGCTAGTTCTCCTTGGTTACCTTCCTACTGCTGTTTTCCCTTCCCATTGCCTTCCTGTTTAAGCCTGGGGGCACACCGTGCAGAGTGCTCAAATGTGCACATTGCTTCTATTTCCTGGTTTCACTTCTTTTTTTTCCCTGTAAAACCTGGTGCACGGTGCGCACACCCGCTTAGGTATTGTAAAGAGTGCTAGGCAGTGCTAAGCTAGGAGCAAACCCGAGCCACAGGGCTCCAATCTGCTTACAGTATGCCTGACAAACACACACATGATGTCACCTAACTCCTAGGCTTGCACCAAGCTATTCCTACTCTTACACTGTTGGGACCTGACTCACATGCTGGGGAAAACTGGGATTCACTATCCTTCCCCTCATTTGCATAGGATTGCCTGCTAATGCATAGTTACATGTCTCACACTGAGCCTCCCCCATTAGCAACCACTACTCACTGGCAATGTTGTCTTCTGCCTGCCATTGACATGCATGGCAGAATACTGATTTTAGCTAGAATGCTTAATTTAGGTTCATTTTGTTATTTCCCCCCGATCCCATTTGCACACCGCTGCCCTACGCTTAAACAGCCAATATCGGCAAAAAAAAAAAAAAGTTGATTTTTGTATTTTTTTTTTATGATTTGCAATGCCAATGGCTTTATACTTGGCCATTGGCATGCTTAATACATGATATGCAGCCTTTATTTGGAGCTGTCACAGCTCCGTTTTTGATTTTGCAGAAATGTACTCGGTTACTAACCGAGTACATTTCTGCAGATAGCGCCAGAACTGCATGGATGGTTGCAAGCTTCCTGGATTGCAAAATCACCTCATTTGCATAGATTTCTCCTGCAAATTGGGTGATTTGCATACAGGGGCTTAGTCCGTGCAGGATTAGTGCAGGAGCACTCGTGCACGCCCCTGCAGGCTGTTCCTGGATCGCATGGCAGACATATTGCCTGCTTGAACTCCTGCACCGATCTTGCATGCCGTGCAAGCTATAGAGAATCCGGAGGAATATTCCCTATCATTTCTTTTCAAATCATTTAAGGCATCTATACACATTGTTTTATATATTTTTTTTGCTTTTCTTACATTTGACTGCCATTCTAAAAACATTTTTTATGTTTTTCTTTAAAAGCTAGCCACCGCTCAGAACAGTTTTTATAACACACTCCAGTGTGCATCATGACATGTTTCCCCACAAATATAACATTTCCTCTTATCACAGTTACTTATGAAATTATGTGTGATCTTTCCATAATTGCATACTTATTTTCTTTCCATTTTCATTTCATAATTTCACATTTGTTTTTTATTAATTTCTCAATCTAATATACTCTTTATCAATCTAATATACTTCTTATTTTCCTGTATCTCTATACATATGGCTGAGTAATCTGAAATGCCTGTTACAAGTATGTCTCCCTTACCAATATTTAAACCTGTGATAAAATAATCTATTTCAGTCTGATATACACCCTGACTATATGTCCACAATTATTCAAAATCTTTAACTTATCACATTTTATAACTTCAAAAATTTTCTTAACCTGAAGTGGTTCATCAGTGTTCCAGGACTAAGGTGTATTGGTGCTGTTAGTGTTTTCATCTTGGTGATATGGGTTTGGGTAAGTGGCATTTTGTTGATCTAAAGTAGACTCACATGTGTGTCAGCTCAAAGTAAGCCACAGCTTTTTACAGAGCCAAACTTGTTTTTGACTGCTGTCAGTGATGCAGGGCTAAGTCTCATACAGCTTTCAGAAGTATAAATCACTTCATGAGCTTTAATTCTTTTTTTTTTCCTGTAGTAGTAGTAGTACTCTTGGGCAGCAAAAGCTCCATGCAGAGTAAAGAATTACAATCAGGTCTCTTGCAGTATAATTAGCTTGGTAAATGTTCTTGGAATGGACATCAGGTTTCACCATTCAAGCTTTGTTTCATTTTGAATTGCATTTCTTAATGTTCCTGACTCAGGCACGTAATAAATCCCAGGATTCAGGAAGCTGTTTTTTCCATGCAGGAACAGTGTAGGAACTCCTGCATGGAAAATGGCTGCTGAGCGATTCAGGATAGTGCCTTTTTCACGTGCATGAGCTGCCCTACACTGTTCCAGCATGGAAAACTGGCAAATATGCAAATCACCTCATTTGCTGGTGAAAACCATGCAAATGAGGTGATTTAGCAATTCAACAAGCTGCCAGGTCTCTGTGCTAGAACAGTGTCAGTGCAGAAATGTATTCAGAAAATAACCGAGTACATTTCTGCAACTGACAAAATGGAGGCATGACAGCACATGAAAAACATGTATTATGTACATTAGACATGCCAATAGCCAAATATAAGGCCATTGGCATTAAAAAGTGATTAATTATTATGAAAATTAAACTTTTTTTTTTGGCCAATCTCGGACATTTAAACATAGGGTAGTGGTGCGCAAATGGGATCGTGCCGAAAATAAAAAAAACGGGAAAACTCATGTTTACCTTAAATCTACATTTTGCCATTATAGTCTATGGCATGCAGACTGTAAATAATACCAGGGAGCACTGCTTGCTAAGAGGAAAGGGTCCATTTTAGAGCAGTAACTAATGACCTACACACTGGGGTATGCAAATGAGGGGAGTATTACTGAATCACATATTTCTTCAAAGTGTCAGCCTGTACCTAACTGTGTAGGTGCAGTAATACAACAGTGCAAGTCTAAGAGCTGGATGCCCTCACAAGGGGGTGTATCATGCTTGCTGTAAGCTTATTGGAGCTCTGTGGCCCATGTTTGCCCTTAGCTAAGCACAGCTAAGGAAGGGGGTGTGTCAGATGTGCCAGAGCACTATATACATAGCCTAAATGGGTGTGTGCGGTGCGCACC
Organism: Protopterus annectens; assembly: GCF_019279795.1. NCBI lineage: Eukaryota > Metazoa > Chordata > Ceratodontiformes > Protopteridae > Protopterus > Protopterus annectens. The sequence continues at coordinate 1,421,713,557 of NC_056741.1, forward strand.
GGGTTTTAAACATAAACAGAAAAAAAAGAGGAAATGGCAGCACTGTTTACATTTCAGCACTGGGTATGCACGGAGCACCTTGGCGCTTAAATAGGGAGGAAGTGGGATGGGGAACCAGCAGTAGGAAGGCAATCAAGAAGAACTAGCATAGCTGGCAGGTAGAATGTATCAGAATCAGCCAATTACACATGCAGCAGCCCAGCACACTACTATAAACTATGCAAACACCTTTCAGACTGTTTTTTACCACAAACTCTACATCACCAGTGTACACAGACAGGGGAGTTTTAACTGGCAAAACTAACTAAAAATGTTAGAGGCTGCTGCTGCTTTACTCCATCAATATGTGCTAGAGACTGAGGGTGGTGAGGGTGGTGAGGAGGAGAATGCTGACAACCAACCCACAGTGAGGAGGAGGAGAAGAGTGTACAGACCCAGGGTAACCTACCAGGGCCTACATGAGCTGGAGATAGTGGAGCACTATATGGTAGACAGGGACATTCTACAGCAAATCATCCAGCTGTGCCGTCCTCACCTCACACACAGAACCAACAGAGGGGAACCTATCCCAGTGGATACCAAGGTATGTGTAGCCTTAAGAATACTAGCCACAGGTAGCTTCCAAAGACCAACTGAGGGTATCATGGGGGTTTCATAGACAACAGCATCCAGGGTACTCCACCAGTTCCTGGGTGCCATCTCAGCACATGTCAGTGAGCACATATATTTCCCCAGCACCCGGGAGGCATTGACCAGAAATATGTGTCTCTTCCACCGTATAGCAGAATACCTGAGGTAGTGGGTGCTATAGACTGCACTCACATACACATCAAAGCATCACCTGGTGAGCAGGGTAGGAGCTACATAAACTGCAAGGCTTCCCTTCCATCAACTGCCAGGTCATGTGTGATGCCCAGGGCATTATCATTGAAGTGTGTGCTGGCAGCCCTGGAAGCTATCATGACTCCCACGTCTGGCATTCCTCACAGCTGTATCAGGGGTTTGCCAGGGGGGACATCCCATATGGCCATCTAGTGGGGATGCTGGCTACGCACTGGAGCTGTAGCTGATGACACCCATCAGAAATGAACACACACTTGAATAAAGAGCTTCATAATGAGGCACACGCACAAATCAGGATCATTATAGAGCATGTGTTTGGAATGCTCAAGTCACTGTTCCGCTGCCTTGACATATTCAGTGGAGTCTTGCAGTACTCTCCAGCTACATGTACACAAATTTTCATAGTATGTGCCATGCTACATAATATGATCCTGCATAAACAACTGCATCAGGAACAGCATGGGGCAGAGCCACACAAGCCCCCACCCATTGCCAAAGCCAGCACAAGCACAGAGGGACTTAGAGGAGGAACTTCCTGAGCTTGCCCTTGTAGGGAGAAGGATGCATGCCCAGTATGCCCAGTCCTTGGCAAAGAGGCAACTCATAGCACACACACTGACACTGTAGGGACCCAGGGACTGATACCTCTGTCCGACTCGCATGTACAGTAAAATGTATGCCAAACATGACACTATCTGTGCTTTACCATGTACAGGGAGTGTACTACGTGCATCTGACATAGTCAGCTCTCCAGCACCGTCCTCAATACTGGCCCAGCAACAAGGTAAGTCACTCTTCCTATCAATTACTGAATGGAGTAGTATGTTCTGATAGTTGTATGTATAGCATGGATGCAAGCATGCAAGGGAATTGGGTGGCTGAATGGGATAGCAGCAGACAGCTGACAGCTATATGGGACAGCAGGAAATCCATAACAAACACTGGTGTCAACATACTAATCAGTACTACACAAGGTGACAACTTCCACAGCAGTACATGTGATGGCCCAAATAACTGTGGGTGTCAATAGGTCACACACATAGATGTTAATGAGGGTCACATACACACCACCAGCCTCACCCAGCAGAACAGGTATATATGATCATAAAGAAAGGCCGGGCTAAGGTCCCCTAATGATGGCAATGGTTAACAGCCCCCCTCCAGACCTACATAGACATACAACAGGTCTGGCAGTTGCATTTTAGTTCTGAAGGGTAAGAAGTCTGAAACTGAAATTTATGCCATTAAAATCTAATGTGTACTCTACTGATATGCCTCCTTTGTGCATAATAGGTCATGATACAATATGAAATGGAAGCCAACAGAGTAACTGAAATACCAGTACAGTCATTGCAAATGTATTTATTATTTCCAGTTTGGTTACTGGGGAAGTCCACTGGGCCAACATGACCTGTATTCAGTGGAGGCCTGGGGAGAAAAGCTCCAAGAAAGCATTGTACAAATTCAGTTACAATAAAATACAGGAGTATACAAGATAAAATTGTAAAGAGAGTTAAAAAATAAGAATATTCACAAGCATAGTTAGCAGAATTCATACAGAGAGAGGTTAATAGGGTATAGACTTAGAAAGGAAATTAAATAGGGTGGAGGCAGGTGCATTTCCATTTAGTGGACAAGTGTTTGAAAAGCTGGGTTTTGTTTAAAGTATACCTCCCAACCATACTGAACTACTCGTTTTTTACCAAGTTTTGGGGTCCAAATGAGGGGGTGCCACGATTACCGAGTGGCACCCCTTAATTTCTGATATTTTTTCTTTTGTTTTTTATTTTTCACTCTGTTTGAGCTGACGTCATCGCGTGTGCAATGACGTCAGCTCCATCAGGGCTACCAGCCTGTCGGAATTGAGCTCAAGGAACTCATGCATTTCCGGCTGGCCTGGCTGCTCAAATGAAAGTTGCAGCAGGAACAGCAACCAATGAATGGATTATGTTGAGCGGGAACATCAACGGCGCTATGGATTATTTATGTTCCGAATCGGACCTGCGGGTACGGTACGGACAGAAAAAATGAAGAAGACTCCATGTAAATAAGGAAGGTGTGTGTGTGTGTGTGTGTGTGTGTGTGTGTGTGTGTGTGTGTGTGTGTGTGTGTGTGTGTGCGTGTGTGTGTGCGCGTGTGTGCGTGTGTGTGTGTGTGTGTGTGTGTGTGTGTGTGTGTGTGTGTGTGTGTGTGTGTGTGTGTGTGTGTGTGTGTGTGTGTGTGTGTGTGTGTGTGTGTGTGTGTGTCTAACATCCCAGGCATACTCTGTGCCATGATAACAGCTCAGTCTTTGCTCATTCAGTCAGGATTTGACATTTGCATGTCATCAATACAGGTTTCATCATCATTTATTTCTGTAAGATACATTAAATCAAAAAATGTTATACAATGTTAACAGTTTCCAAGTCATCAGCTTAAGCTAAATTGTAGCATGCATCTTCAAATTAACACTGCAAAAATGTACAAATGAATATGCCACCATATGGAAATGGTGCATGTAGCTCTACTATGGTGGTCTACAATGTTCTAAATGTTATCATCAGGATGATTAAATATAATATTTTTCAAAAAAAGGTGATTACTTCATAGCTTTAGTGATCAGTTATTGATAATATAAATGCTAGATAAAAATATGTTTCTACGTTGTAGTTAACAGTGGTGTAGTAGGAAAATAAATGTCATGTTCAATTCTAGTGAAATGAACTAGTGATATAATACTCACTGTAGCATTTATGCTGATGTTTGCTTGATCTTGGCATTACAGCTGGAAGATACAAACTGCTCCAGAGACTGCTTTCAATTCACTTCTTCTGTCATATGTATAGCAGCATATTCTTGATTTTTCCAATTTTCCCATATACAAATACCACTTTTTTTGCTTAACAGCAGTGCAGAGTTAGTACGGGGCAATGTTATGCATAATTGTGTATTTATGTTGTTTGTTATTTTTTAATTTAATGTATTTGTTGACTGGATAAGTCTTCTAGGCGTATAAATATAAAGGCTTCAGACATCACAAACAAGAAACCCATTCCAAGTAGATATCATTCACCACAAATCTCTTGCTAGATTGCTTGTATGGTACCAAGGTGCCTTAATATGGTTGGTAAGAATAACGCAGCTACAAAAACATCAATAACAACAGGAGAGCTAGACAATTCCAAAGCATTGAGCAAAAAAGGGGAAAGGAACTGGCTGATAGATACAAAGTAGCAGTGTAACAGTAACATTACAGCTATATCAGTCTGAAGCATCAGCAGAAATAATACTGTAGATGAATAACAAATGACAGCAGCAATGGCTTAAACATAAATCACAAGAAAGTCAATTAAATTTTGAATGCACTTGATAAATCCAGATCTGTACTTAAAAAAAACACTCAGCAGAAATAATATGATAAGATCGGTCAAGGTTTGCCCACTGGCAACCAACATCTCAGTTAGGATATAAACTAAAGCTGTCCCTGAGGTTCTATGCATTACCTACAATCATCTTGCGTATAACCAGAGGTACATGTGTCCCTTTTGCTAACAATGCTCAAGGATAATAGATCAGACTCTGTGTGTGTTTGAAAATGCCCCCCATTTAATACACCTGGTGACTAGAGGTACTCAGGCTCAAACCCAGCACCTTGGATACAGGGTAAAAAGATCTTAAACTCCTACCGCATGTGAGCTTTATCCAGATTTTTTGTGCTAAGAGTTGAGAGCTATGGTGAGAACTGAGAATTGAATTTGTATTCCCCCATTATTGGCTTTGTCCAGGTTTTTTGTGGTAAGAGGGTGAGATCTATGGTGAAACTTGAGAACTGAATTCACTAAGTGATAGCCATTAAGTTTCAGTCTTCCTATCTTTCAGGAAACTGCTGATTTTGCATAGTGGTATGTTGCTCTGACTGTAGTGCATAGGGTCCCGGGTTTAAGACTTGCCAGTGAAGTGCATGGTGGTGACACAGCATTTTATTCTAGCAACTTTCCAAAATTATACAAGCAATGTTTAAAATGTGTCCCTGGTTTTTGACTCCCCCCCACAAAAAAATGAAATTGATTATAAGTGTGAGAAGCTGTGCAAAATGCCTATGGCTTACACTACTGTCATTCTATTTATAGTGTGGGTGTGGAAGTAGACTTTTATGATGGAAATCTTCTGGATTGGGCAGTTTTGTCATTATTGGTTCATGCATTTTGTTTCATTGCCTACAGTACAGCCTACTGGAAAAATGTTCAAACAATACATTTAAAATGTGCTCTGTCTAACAAGTGTGCTGTATTATACAAGGAATATAATTTAATAAAGTCAGGAAGGTGTATCAAATAAAAGAACACATGTATGTTTTGTGTGCAAGGGGGCAATGATTTGAAAACAGTCCAGAAGTAATCTTTATCCACCACTGGCCAGATGCATTTTCTTTGGATGTGGTGTGGGTTTCAATGCTGTTTCAATTAATGTGAGTTTCAAAGGCAGAGAAGTTTTAATGCCAAGTCTATTTTCATTGTGAGACAGTATTGCTTTATTTAGCAGCTGTCTATTAGTGTTTGTGCACTGTGCTTTAAAATGTAAAAAGAAAATCCAAATAATCATTGTAGAAGTAAAGCAGCATGCACACATTAGTGTTTATGGTAAATGGGGCAAAATAGCCAAGTAATGGGACATTGGAATGGCTGCAGAGGGACTCTGGTGCCATATTTTGGTTGTCTAATCTGCAGTTTGTGTTTGAAAGTTGGTATCCCACAATTCCATTGGATTGGGTGAGGTTATGTATTTATGTATGCAAATTAGATGTTAATCAGCGTACAAATTTGTACCTATTTTTCATGGGCCTTGTCCAGATTTTTGATGTTTCCAGGTTGAGAGGTATGGTTTAAAGTCTTCACCCCCACACAATCCCATGTAGAAATACAGTAAAATGTAAGTTTGAGGAGTAATATCACTGGAGCATAGATTGCCAGAGCTGTCCCAATCTACGTGATAGATTGTTGCATGTGTACAATATTCAGGGGTCAGTGTGGTAAGTTTGTTGTGTTTAATATTGCCTGGAAGTGGTCAGCATGTAGGCCTGGATGGTTGTGTCTCAGTGGCCTAGGTACAGTACCGTGGTCACAAAAAACAGGTTAGAAAATCCAGCAACACAGTCCAGAAAGAGCCAAATTGCACTGTTTATTCCACTGTTTAAAGCGCTTTTTGTCAGCCTAACGGCAAAATTCTTCAGAAACAGTTAAAAATAAAGCAAAACCTTCCTTATAAATGAGACAGGTGATCAACATTCACCAATTGCATCACTTTGTTTTACATAAATAAATGCACCTTAAAATTAAAGTAACAACTACTAGTAACCAAAAACAAAATTTCGTTAAAATATAAACATGCCTACAACCGTATCCACAATACACAGGAAAAAAAAAAACAATAGAAAAAACTTATATAACTCAACCATTAACAGGGAGAAATATCTTTTTAACAAGTTGTGACTCATCTCTGCAATCTCTTTAATTTTAAAATGCTGCTGATTGAACATGAGTCATTTAGCCCAGGAAACTTATAGGCATTCAGCCTCACTTGCCAAGCCAATTCATGTTCCTCAAGTTTAAGAGGTCTAGGACCACCCCTAGTGTCACACTTGACTTGATCAATGATGATAAATTTAAAGACATGATCTTTGTTGGAAACAATGTGCTTAGCTAGCGCATTCTCCAGTTTGCATTTATTCATAGCATATTGGTGTTCATAAATTCTGTCACGAAGCCTCCGCTCCGTCTTTCTCCCTGTTAATGGTTGAGTTATATAAGCTTTTTCTATTGTTTTTTTCCCTGTGTATTGTGGATACTGTTGTAGGCATGTTTATATTGTAAAAGTGTGTCTGTTTATTTATGTGTATATCAGTAGCCTGAAGTATCTTGTGTCCATACACAGCCAGTACATTTCGAAGTGTAATACTTTACAATGGTTGCTGATGTCACTCACCTTAGAGGTATGTTTGGACACTATTTTACCTATAAGCTCCATAACAATGTAGTAGTAATAACTGCATAGGTAGGGGTTTGAATCTCATTCCTGGCAAGTTTATGTGTGTATATGTATCTATATATATGTATTCTTACCCTAATGATCTTGTCCCCATTTGCACCCAGTACACTTCTCAGTGCCCTACTTTAGCAGTCCTGCAAATATCATTCACATTCAAAGTACCTGTTGGCAACCTTAAACCATGTAAAGTCAGTGGTGTGTGTAATAAATGCATAACATAAAGGTCTGAAAGCATAGTTAGATAGAGGTTTGAACTTCACTCCTGGTAAATGTGTGTGTAGGGTAAAGTGTTTTATGAAATCTCTCACCCACTACATCACCCAATGCCAGTATTTACACGTGCTGGTGATGTTCCTCACCTTAGAAGTACCTTGGGACACATCCATCTGATAAGCTCCGTGGCACATGAAATAAATGTGTAACACTGTAGTAGCAATACATAGATAGGTAGGGATTCAAAACTCAGTACTGGCAAGTGTGTGTGTGTGCCTCTGTCTGTCATCAGTATCCTGTGTGGGTGTTGGTGTGGTTGCATAATAACAGCATCTGTTGGGGGGTGGGTTTTGCTAAATTATTATATTGATGACCTAGTGTATGTCCCAATGTCCACATTACAAGGCCAACAGTTGTCAAACACTGCAAAGGTTGGTGTAGACAATTCACAGCCCTAAATGTGTAGTGCCATGTGTAATGACTATGTGACAGTATGGAATAGCTAACAATATAGCAACCCTTCTAATACTCAGAGACCACTCTCCACCCAGGAATCATACACAAGCACACTTGGCTAGGCATCATCCACTATATCAGTAGTTCTCCTACAAACTGCCTCACAGATAATACCCACGGTGTGATTACAGTGGACTCCATGTCAAACCGATGGACAGACATGACTGGTGTCACACATGGTATGGACCCATGTCCTCTCATGTTTGGGATCTACCCTTCTGAGGTGCTGGACAACACAAAGGCACCCTGGCTGAAAATGTTTGCATATAACAGTAAGGTGGGTGGTAGCATTCCCAATCCATTTGATGTTGACATCTTGCACAAAGGCCACTTGACACCTATGACTGTTGTCAGAACTCTGGACATTACCTTAAGGCCAAGAGATGTGCCACCATTACCTTTGGGAACACCATGGCTCACATGAAATAATAATTGGTGGTAATCCACTGAGCAGAGGCATTGTTATAACAGAATGGGGAACACAGGTTGAAAGTCAGCTGCCTGTTGACCACAGCAATGCCACTGACATCAGAAAGTACTTTGATGTTTTACATCTCCTGACTAAGTGTGTGTTATCCAGCAGGTAAAAGGACATGGTCACCCTGTACCATCCCCTCAGTAGTCCAATCAGTGTGTACAGTGGCCCTTTTGCCATGTTCCCCACCGGACACCTGCAACAATTGTAGAGTCTGCAAATGTACACCACAAGGGGAATACCATGCTTTATACACATACCCTGTATGGACAGACTCCAACAACTCCAATGAATCCCCATATCATAATGTCTATGTAGATGCAATCACTACCTCAGTTACACAGCCATGTCTCACCAAACTAGATCAGGAATGCTACATCTGAAGATACCAATCTATCCACACAACATGCCCACAGGTGCACAACCCAGACACTGTCCATGTTATGGAATATAATCCACATACATGTGAAGCAGTACACATCACTGGCCACTCACAATAGAAATCTGGATGAGTGGATGGGGAATACAATACCCACACCTGGGGACCATGCCAGTGACTATACTCCTGAGGCACAATGGGGACTATTGTCATGTGGCCTGAAGCTAGGGTATTCCCTTGGGCTAGCCTTGTAGAGCCTTCAGGCCCATTCACCTACTACATGCTTATGAAGCAATGAACCTATGGATCTCAGTACTGGCATATTGTGTGTGTGTGTGTGTGTGTGTGTGTGTGTGTGTGTGTGTGTGTGTGTGTGTGTGTGTGTGTGTGTGTGTGTGTATGTGTGTGTGTGTGTGTTTGTGTGAATAGTAATCTCAGTGTGTTTGATTGATGAATATCCCCTGTGGCTGTAGTTATTAGCAATCGGAGGTGTGTCCAAACCACAACCCGTACCATTCTCCACTCTACAACAGATGCTGTAAATCAACATATACCTATGTACAACCCTCAGCCCTATAATCTGTGAGGCATATGCAATCACTGTTACAGACCTGGGAAATCCATGCAGATGCAGCTGTACCCTGCCTAAGACATGGTGGATGGGTTACCACACTGCCATACTCCTTGGTGTTGCTGCAAGGCCACATACTGGTGACACACACACACGTCTAGAACAGAAACAGGATAGAGCATGTGAGAACATTTTCACTCAGCCCTTCACTTGTGGGGGAGAGAGGGGTAAAGCTGGCACTGAATGTGCTGCCAGCCAAGACTGTGGCCAATATCTCTTGTCTCAGGATAGATATTAGCATTGTGTAGTAACACACAGCACTTGTGTTTAATGCTGTGGAGGTTGTTGATGTACCTATCAAAGGCTGTTCTGATTGTCGTCAGTGTCTGCTGTATGTCTGCCTTCATAGATGCCTGTAGGGGATTCCATCAGGGATCCCAAGTTGTGTTTGAGACTAATAAGGGGGTTCATCAGTCATGGGACACCACCTTTCTCTGCAACAGTGTCCTCCTTCTGTTGTACACTTTAGTAATGGTAGGAGACCATCACATTGTCTCCCAGTGTTTGTAGGACAGTGTCTGGGTTCTGTTGGCTCTGGCTAGTACCATGCATTCATGCACCTGTTTGTACAGTGCATATGTGTATGCTTCCACAGTCATGCAGCTTTTCCCATCACCATGGGTGCAGTGAAGTCATCCACCCCTGTTTTCATGGCTGCAAAGTCAGCTTTGGAGAGGTTTTGCAAGGTGATTACCTTTGTGGGGGGGGTGGCTGATATGTTGAGTTCCATGTTGATTACAGTCTGTGTGGATCTCACCATGCAGGGATTAACAACTGTGGATGAGCAACAGTCCCATATTTAAGTAGTCAACACAGGTCAAGGTTGTTGCATCCTCTACTGGGGGTCAGGAAGTGTTGGGCCTCTGTACTGGCACTTGGCTACTTCCCCAGGTGATGGTGGGGTAGTTGAATTCTCATACTATGTCAGTGTTGCATTGGACCATCATAGATAGCAGGGTGTTGATGAATGTGCATTGACAGTCTAGGGACATAGATGTGGACCCATAGCAGGCTATGGTCTGGATTGCACTATTACCCCAAGGCAATTGTACCGGAAGTATCTCCAATGCATTATGCTTGGATACTAGACTGGAGGTGTTCCTGTCCATAATGAATATGGAGACAACACCACCTATGGAGGTGTGATGTGGTCCATGTTTGGGGGCTGACAGCTGTGGAATGTGTTATAGCCTGATACTGCAAGGCTGCTGTCTGCTGCTGTGAACCACCTCTCCATTACAACAGCCATGTTAATGTCCTCCACTCCAATGAGTACTTTGAGTGACTGCATCCTGACAGTTATATATCTACTGCTGAGCAGCATGACCCTCAGATTGCATACATGTCTAGCTATTATGGTGGCAATTTTATTAGGAACACTGCCAAATAAGGCATCATATAGGTGGCAAGACACTTAGCCAGTACCTAGAAACCCAGTGCTGACACATGTATAACATCAGTGGCAAGTCATTGGGTTCTGCCAATCATGTTATCCCAAGCAGAAAGGTACTGGATCCCCTGAGAATGACACAAAACACATAAGTCAATGTTGCAGTCAATCATCTGTTGATAGTACCTCAGCATCATTCTGGGTGATGGCAGTAAACTACTCAGGGCTACTTTCACACCTGCCTGGACCACAAAATTGGAGAGTTCAGCCATGTCGCTTGTCAGGAAGTCCAGGGAGGTGTGTTCCAGGTCATTCACACCCACATGGATACAGAGTGATAACTGTAGTTGTTGTTGTAGTGCCATAACTGGCTGTGTCTCTTTTGTTGGATGCTGTGATATATATTTGGCTGTTACCTGCTCCATATCCAACTTAGTGAGTGGGATATGTGTATGCCTCAGTATTCAGTTACCTGTGATCACTGTATTGTGCAAGGTGGTTAGCCTTAGGAGCTTAGGTTGAGGGGCACACTGTGTAGGTTAAATATGTGTCCCTTGGCATGTGCCATGTTGTGGTCTCTGAGTGGGTGTCTGTCTTGCTGGTCTGTGCTGTTTGGGTAAATGTCCATTGTGTGCCTCTGTGAAGGTGGGTGTGTGGCTTTTGTGAAGGTGGGTGTGTGGCTTTGTACTGTATGTCATGGCTATCAAAGTAGGTGTCATGGTAAGTTATGTGTTCCACATGGTGTGGTGCAGGTGTTGAACTTATCCTCTTGACCTGTTGTCCCGTCTTTGCTGGAGAGTGCATATGTCCACATTGGGTGATATATGGGTAACTCTCACAGGTCTGAGTGTTTGGAGTTTAGAGAGGAGTGCTGTCTGTGTACATGAGACAGTTGCAACAGTGCCTCAGAATGGACAAGTGCACCAGGTTAATGGGTGAAAGCACAGAAAGCTGCCCTTCAATCATGCCAGGAAGGGTGGACATAACTAGTAAGTACTGGGGCTATTTCTGTGATGAACAAGTACTGCTGACAGCTCCCAGGTGTGCCACACTTCTTGATACAGTAATCTGGTGAAGTGCCAAGCCATAATGCTATTTGAAGTGAAAGACAGAAAGAACTAGCACCCTTTACACTTCCCCTCACTCCAATTTAGTAGTCATGTTGAGGTCTGATGTCATCCACCTTAGAAGCACCTGTGGACTAGATGGATGTGTATATGCTCTGTGGCATGTCTGATAACTGTGTAGCACTATAGTAGAAATACCTGGATAGGCAAGCATTCTAATCTCAATGCTGGCAACAGTTTGTCTGTGTGTGTGAGGATCATATTTTGTGTGGCTTATACCATTTTGATGTGTGTACCATACACAGATGGTGACCACCTCCCACCGCACTTACTTTATATAGTGTGGTAACAGCATCTGCCTCACAAGGAGCAGGTTAAAACATTGTACAGTCCTCTGTACAGATGTATCTGGAATATTCAGATGTTCGCAGCCTCTACGTGGTTGCAAGTGGTCTGTATTTTCCTTAACAAGGCTCATGTATGTGATATTGTGGCCAAATAGGTCACAGTGAGTGTACTGACATGTATGGCAGCATGAGGTATCATACCTGACTGAAACATCATGCTGATACAATGTCTGCCACCCTCACAGGTTGCCAGCCTTGCAGGTGCAACACATGAGTCCAGATGCTTGGTTTTACAAGTGAACTGTTCATGTTATGGGTCACATTAAAGGATGGAAGATGTGTGAACTGACATATTGTGGTCCTAATTTGTATGTAATAGGAGCACTTTGCATCTTGACAGGGGTGTGTATACAATTTATATCCACTGTATACCACTAATGTGTCACACATGTCCCTACCTTAGGCCATTTGTCCAGCCCATTTTGCTTGCCTCTGTCCAGACGTCTTGGCACTGACAAGTTGTGAGATATGCTACAGGAATTTTGAATTCACATCAGATAGGCCCCAGTGGTGACCACTATGATGCAATGCAGTTAACCCCACCACAGGTGAAAATGCACATAAAGGAATATAGCTATTATATAAAGCAATATAGCTATTACTGATAGTTGGTGCATGGTAAATTGCAGGACCTTCACATGCCTGGGGTATCGACAGGCAACAACAGAATAATGTCATACTCACCAGCTTCAGGCTGCTGTCCAATATACAGACCAGAGGGTCCTAGGTAGTTGTGAGAGGGAGGTGTTGTCAGCAGACTCACATGTGGCCTTGGTACAGGATGGATGCAACATGTCTGCACATTTACAGTACTAACCCCATTAATACACAGTGTTCTGTCCTCACCATAGATGTGCACCTCTGTGCAGTAGAAAACTCCATCCACAACTGCAGTCAGACCTGACACATGGATGTAGATACAATACAGATACATGTATGTCTGATACATTAATGTACTAATCCCCACTGGGGCCTTACCTGCACACTCCTCGTCCAGTGTTTGTGTGCAACCCACCTCCGCAATGCTTTTCTCAGCTTCATGGCTTGTGTATTGGGTGGGTGCCCAAAGGTTGTCAAGTAGCTCCTCAGTGGGTGTCAGTGGGGGCTGGATGGCTGGGCCCCCACCTGTGGCTAGCTAGTCCCTCACTACAACAGTAGCCCATTGACAGGCATGGAGGATGAGGTTGGTGGTCCAATGCTGCACCTGGTGATAAGTTTTCCTGTGCAGGCCAGCATCATTTACCCTGTGGACCAGAGTGTTCCACAGGGTGGTCCTCTCCCACACATCTTCTGTTCTCCATCCAAATAACAGTCCATACTGTTCGATCACATATTGGGTGATGATGTCAGTTTCCCCAACAGAGAATGCTGGTAGGTGAGCCCTCAGCATGTTACCTGGAAGACATAAACAGGAAAAAGGTCACAAGACCTCATACGGTTGTCAAATTGTGCATCAACAGTGGATATTACTTGCAAATACTACACCATAACCCTCCAAGCTATCATGGCTATAGCAGCTTGCATTACACTCCTGGCCCTGAGCTACCTTATTCCCCCCAATGTTGGAAACTTGATTGCATAACCCTCTATTCTCCATTCATTTTTGTGTAGAGGGTTGACAGTGGCCATCATCCATGTGGCTGGTGTGTGGATGGTGGCAAGTCTGTGTTTGACTGTGGTGTGTGATGGAGCTGTGAGCACATTCCTTGGTCCATGTAGGAGGCAGACAGTGATGTTATTATGCCCCATGGAGATTTGCTGTTGTTGCCATCAGTAGGCAATATGTACATGCTCACCATTGCTGAGGGGAGGAGTTTGGTTCATGTGCATTTCCCCTATACAACTGGAGTGGACAGGGTGGCGATGTTCCCACCTAACCTGTCTGATACATTTTGCCTATATCCATGGTATGTGTGTATGAGGTGTGCTTTACCCACAGTACAAGGTGAATTGTGTTGTTTCCTCTGAGACTGACAACATATGTGGAGACACTGTTGCAATTGCCCTTGGTGATGTGGATATGTCTGATTTGTAGTCATAATCAGCCTTACAGGAAGTCACCTGTGAACTTACATGCTTGCTCAAATAGAGGTGGACTTGTTTCCAAGTTGTTGCCTGCACCCATATGTCCCTGTACAGCCAGTATAGCAAACTATTATGTGGTTTGTGTATTGCTGCTGTCCTCCATAGGGGATTACTCTACCTTGGTGGAGGCTGGTTATACAGATCAGGTACTGCTGAGTCCATATAGCTACAGTGGATATAAAGGGTACACACCCTTGTTACAATGCCTGGTATTTGTGCATTGAAACATGACACCACAATAAATCATTTCAAAACAATTCCCACCTTTAATGTGACCTATAGCCTGTACAATTCAATTAAAAGCATAATCTGGTCTGTGAAAACATATGGAAATAATAATCAGTACAAGCCAGTTGAATGTGTGCTCACCCTTAAACTGATATGTTGTGTATTCACCTCTTGATATGGTTGCAGCATTCATTTGTCTTGATTTGGACTCTAACATCGTGGCACATCTTCACTTGGCAATAGTTGCTCACCTTCCTAGAAACATCTTTCATTGTTTTTCAATGGAATAATACAGGTTAGGGGTGCCATTCAAGATGAGAAACATTATGAAATGATTTGCTGTGGTCTGATTGTCATACAGCACATACAGCACACAAACCTGGCATTCCAACAGGGGTGTGTACACTTGTGATATCCACTGTATATAGGTGTTGATATAGCTGGTAGTGGTAGACATGGAAAGCAGGTAATAACACAGTTGGACACTTCTCCAATTACTACCTGATAATCATACTTAACTCTAGTACCCATATCAGTGTCAGGGCAATGCAACAGCCACTAGCTGTACACATGTATGTCTGTTGTATGAACTGACACTGATATTACACACATGTGCAACATGCACAACCTATGTATCTGACCGCTTGAAACCCATGTGACTAGTTTTATGCCTTCCAGCTGAACATACACATACATACATGTGCTCAGGGGATACCTGGCATGCATTTCTGCTCTATGTTATTGTGGCACACTGTATTTACAGTCTTGCTGCTTAATCATACTTCTCCACCTGTTATAGCAGTATGTCTGAACAATGGCACACATAAATGGGTGACAAAAGGGACATCAGTACTGATACTGTATTAATATAGCTGCATCATACATTAGTAGGTTGATTGCACAGTAGGCTTTGACATCACTGTGATAACCAGGAAGATGTCCAACAGTCATAAGTAGGCTATTATGTTACATTGTCATTGCTCACAGACTTGCCAATGGTTTGGCTGACATAACACAGGTATATGTGTATGTGAGTACAGGCATCCATCACAAATGTGCTTATTGTCCAGCAGAACACTGTACAATTGAATGTTATTAATTCAATATATCACATGCAGTTCAACACACATCTGCAACAGTACTTTACTATGCACATGCCCTATATAGGTATCTTAGCTTTACAAGACAAACATGTGTCATACTCATATTCACAGGTAACATATGGATATGGACAACGTCCCATTAACTGACCTAGCAGTGACACAGTCACAAGTGTTTGACAGACACCCCAGCAGTTGTCATATGTGAGCTTCCTTTCCCAGGGTGAGTCAGGTTCCTGAGCTGTGATCCTGCCTTGCAACCTCTTAGAGCATCACATCTGGACAAAGCCTACAATGATGAGGGGATAAATAGGGACAGACTTTAAATATTCCTGTTACAAACATAGGAAGTTTGTAGAATGATACAGGATGTGGAGTCTTAAACTCAAGTGTTTGTCATTACTTGATGACTTCAATCCTCAGCTATTTGCCAGAAAAGTACAGATTTCAGGAGGAACAGACAAAGATATATGGTAGGAAAATCTGGACATTCTGTGAAGATATGTACAGTTGAGAGGTACGACTGTGATCTCTCCCACTGCAGAGAGTGCCAGATGCTATGGCCATTGAAGCTGTTCAGCAGGACATTAGTACAGCAAGTCTTGTTGGGACATATTCTTCCAAATCATATTTCCCATTATTACAGACCAAGTACTACATTTAATTACATGCTTACATGTTCCACTTACCTTTTTTTATTTTCTTCTCTTTTCCAGTTTATGTTTTATTTGTTTTCACTCTTTCTCTCTCTCTCTCTCTCTCTCTCTCTGTACACTACAGGGATAGAGCTGGTTTGAATAGGTGGCAGCATATGACTTTAGTAGGTGATGCTCATGACCAGGTGATGGCCTGTGTACCTATTGATGTTCCCCACCTGCTAATTGCATGCAGATCAGCTGTGTAGTTCTTCCACTAGCCAATGACATGGCAACACACTCCTATAATTGACTGCTCCATGTGGACATTGGCCCTTTCCCTTACTTGTGAGGAAGATATTATGGACTTGTGTGAGCTACTACCTCTTATAACAAGACTTGCGGAGACAAGCCAACTAAACGATGGAGAAGGTTCAAGACTTAGGGGCAGAATGTGAGTATTGCTGTTATATGTTTGGAATACTGCTGGTTTAACAGGGTTTGTCTGCACATGCTTTTTCTGCATGGGTTTCAGTCTGACAAAGTTCTGTTTCTGCATAGATCTCAACTGTAGGGGTATCCACATAATGGCCACAGGTTAGCCTGTTATGTTTGGTCTGTTCCTTAGACAGGTGTTGCCCTTGGCAAATCAGTAGCATACTCTGGTGATTGCAATCTGTAAATGCTAACATCCATTTGTTTGTCTGACTTTATATCCCTCAGAAAAGATATGTTACAACAAACCCTGTAACACCAGCAACTTTCTCAGTGTATAACAGCAATATTTCAAGTATGGCCATGTATTTGGGCCTCTGTCCACCAATTATGTCAGGCTTTGTCCAGATGTCATACAGTAGGAGGTTGATAGGTATAATGGTCTATCATTATTTAGTGCTATCATTTCTGCTGAGGGGAAAGCCTGGAAAACATGTTGAAGTCTGCACATTCAAGAGGTCAGTGTATAGAGAATGCTCTTAGATGCACTTGTAACATATTTTATGTGGGGGAGAGTAACACAAGTTTCAAAACTAGGCTGTTAGAACATGTGAGACATATTACTGATAAGAAAGATGACAGTTTTATAGCTATACATTTGAATAAATCTCACCATGGGGACAGTAGTGGGTTCCAAGGTACTGTTTTGGAAAAAGTCTGTTCCTCAGTTTGATGAAACATTCATAAAAGGACAATTGTTATGTACAGACTCAATGTATTAAAATTAAATGTGATACTTTATCCCTTAGGGGGTTAAATGAGGAGTGTAATTGGAGGCTGTTTATTTAATTATGTAATTAAGTGTTGTTTGCTTCTTGTGATTAAGGCAAGTATGTGTTGTAATGTTTTACTCCTTGAAGGCTTTGGCCAAAACATCAGAGTATAATAATGTGTGAATTACTGGCTGGTTGTATTTGTCTTTGCTATGTTCAAACATTTTAGTTGTTTTACTAAGAGGTTGGTGTATATCTGGTCATTGTGCATGGCCTATCATGATTTTGTAGCAGTGTTTGTTTGTGTCTTTCGGCTTTTCCTGGTTAGGGGTCGCCACAGCGGAACTCCGGTCCGCTAATGATTGGCAGTAGATTTTTACGTACCGGCTTGCCAGGCCAAACGCACAACCTTCAGCGAAGGAACGCCCATTCATGCATGTCGCAGCAGTGTACTGTTCACTTATTTATTTGGACTGTGTGGGGGGGCAGATGTGAGTATCATGGGTTCTTTTGTATCCAACTGTGCATGATGCCCCAGTTATGGGTGGTCTATCAGCAGCATATGTTTATATGGGCATTTTGGGACATGTATGCATATATATAAAAAAAAATATATATATATATATATATATATATATATATATATATATATATATATCTATTTATATATATATATATATATATATATATATATATATATATATATATATAGATATATATATATATAAGTATACATACATCTCAATATTTATTGGTAATATTATCTATATATTGTTATACACATATTTGTATCTCCATACATATCTCCTCTCTCTCTCTCTCTCTCTGTATATGTTTCATTTCAGATATATATATATATATATATATATATATATATATATATATATATATATATATTTGTAGATACCAATCCTTCCTAATTTCACAGTGTCTCTTCCCTGTTGTAAACTGGCTGTAAAGAAGGGTATGTTTGAGAAAATGTCCAAGCACCATACAGGTGAGGTGACTTACTGATAAATTGCTTTGACTATGGTATGCAGGGTCCTGGGTTCAAAACCTGCAAGGGCTGTTTATTTTATTGCTAGGCAGAGCAAGGACTGTTGGATACAGAGTGAATAAGGCAGTTTTGAGCAGCTTTAAGTGTGTTTGCGAGGGTATGCATGATGGAAAATAGTGCTCACGTGCAGATAAATGAATAGGCACCTACACTGTTTAAGCTTCTCTTACCAGTGAGCAAATCTGCTTAACATTTACATTTAAGCAATGCTGAAACCTGCTAAGCATAGCTCAACCCTGGCAACCAGTGATCACATTCCAGTCTGATAAAATAGCAGGGTAATGACATCTTTAATAAGTGTATTTAATTTTCTGTACATAACATGCTTCTATGTGCTGTCATTACAATAGCAAGATGAGTGACTGTACTGTATGGGACACCTGGGTATACATGGGTAGTACCACAATCTTTTTTCTTTGTATTTGCTTTATACATGGATAGCATCCCAGGTTATATGTAGTCACACTTGCATGTTACCCCAGCTACAGTGCACTGGTTGACAAAAATAGCTTAACACATATTGTATCATTACGTTAGTACTTTTAACAGTGCTTTTTCAAGTAAAAGTAGATTGCAGATTGTAGTACTAGAACCATACACCCCTGCATGCAAAGCTGGGACTCTGAGTACTGATTATCTTGTTCTTGATGTTTGAACTGTATGTTTTTAGGTATCTCCTATTGGATATTGATCTGATGTTTTGATATTAACTGTAGACTACTGTTTTTTGGACATATCATTGAGGACTGCTGCCATGTAGTAATTACCTACCTTTTAGTTTCAGACTTCTATCTTTCAGAACATTCATATTAATGCATAACCTGTTGGCTATCTACTTTCTGTCTGTCCTCTGCACAGACATGCAGATGTCAGGTATTGCTAAGGCCATACCACTATGTAGGTGCCGACATAGTATTGTGCTATGGGCCTGGACACTGCTGCTAGTTCCGACATATGGGATATTCCTTAATGGGGGCCTTGTCCATTTTCCTTGCCTGTGTGAGGAACATTACAGAGGTGGTGGGCTACAGATTCAAATACAGTAGGTGGCAATACGTCACAGGACAGGACATGTGGAGACAGCCAAACAACATGGGGGACATATTCCCAGATTTGTGAACAGATTCTGGTATCAAGTGCTGTTATATACATGGTAGACTGATAGATTGACAGGGTTTGTGTGGACATGCATTTAGTGAGTGACTTCACGACTGACAGTGATATGTCTCTGACATACCTCTAAACTGGCATGCTGTCCACAGACTGACCACATGTTTGACTGTTATGTTTTGTCTGTTCCCCAGACAGTTGGTGTCCTTGGTAAATCAATTGTGGACTCTGGGGAATGCAGTCAGTAAATTCTCACATCTATTGGTATTACCACCATCATATTCCTCATAAAGGATGTTACAACAAACCCAGTAACATCTGCAACTGTCTCAATGTATGACAGCAATATGTCCAATCTACCCCTGTGTTTGTGCCTCTGTCCCCATATGATGTCAGGCTTTGTCCAGATGTCACTGAGGTGCAGACATATTTATTATAATTATTTCTTGACTTCATTCCTGCTACCATCTCAGTGATGCAGTCGACTCACAGACATTTCAGGGAAGAGGCCATAGATATGAGTCCTGAGCCTGTACATTCTGAGGTGAACTGTACATATGAGAGGCCTGTGTATGTCTGGCCATTGTTAACAGACTGTTGTAATTGTGTACACATGCCATGTGTACATGTTATTTGGGCTGTGTATTGAGGGGGTGGATGTAAGTGTTATGGCTCCTTCTTTATCTGACTGTGCATGCTGCTCCAGTTTCTGCTGATCTATTGGCTGTATGTGTTTGTAGGGGCAGACTGAGACATGTCCTGTACCAAGGTCTGGATTCAGACTACACTAAGAAATGGGACTGTATATGTAAGGCTAGTGTGTGAGTGGCAAACAATGATGTATTTGTTCACACATACTCTACTGTACTGTTCACTTGACTATGTATGTGACTGTGGTGATATTGGTATAGATATACAATTTCACACTGGCGTCTGTTTGTCAGTGCTGTTACATCCCCATAGTGCCTGATATATTTGCAAATACATGTGTAATTACCCTTAGCAAATTTCCTAATTCAATTACTTGTGTTATTTCACTAAAACTATTTTAGAGCATGCAGGAGGGTGTTAGCAGTAACTGTGTTAGCTTATCTATGCCAGTACTTCAAATACATTATCATTTTCATGGCTTCCACCCACCACTTTGTCAGCCTTGGTCCAGATTCATTGCAGAAAGGGGTTCTGAGCATACCTGTCAACTGGCTGGATTGTTTAAGGATGTCCAGGTTTATTGCTCATATTTCTAGCCTGTTTTACAGATTATTATCATTTATCTGGTAAATCACTGTTATGATATGTTTGTTGTCAGAAAATGAGGACATGAATTTAATTTACCTACCTCACATCCATCAGAATATGCATGCTGAAACAAACTGCGTCACTCTGTCAAAAAGAGTACAGTGGGACAATGACTTCTTCCTTCCTGGATGCTAATAAGTTAGTACTGAGATGTGTTACATAGAAGGACTTTGTGACCACAGTGGCAATGTGGTGGTCAAGAGACATTGCTGTCAACCTGTGTACATAGATCTCTTATAACACCTTCTTTCTTCAGGGGACTACCATCAATGTGGAAATTCATGGGAACAGGGTTTTCCCCAAAGGGGATGGCAACACATTTTTGACATTGAGCTTAAGGCCATGGCTCTGACACCAGTCATTGGTCTCAGTGAGGCCTTTCAGTAGGATGCCAAAATCACTTGGGTAGTTAATAATAGCTACCAACTTGCAATTGCTTGCATACT